>NC_141329.1:28106528-28321528 GCF_037954235.1 Aulostomus chinensis
GTGTTTGTATATATGTATGTATGTGTGTATGTATATATATATATATACATATATATATGTGTGTGTGTGTGTCTGTGTGTCTGTGTGTTTATATATCAGCAGCGCCTGCTGACGACTGTTTCCTGGTCTTGTTTTCAGGATGAAGAGAGCGAATTCTCTGAATGTTCTTAATGTTGGAGCCCGAGAGGCTCAGGACGGCTCCCAGGTGAGCAAACGCCTGCTGATTCAGCACTTTTTTGAACTGCAGTGAAATTAAAGTCACAGTTTCAACTCTGCCTGATAAACTCGACTAAACTCGACAGTCGTCGACGTTTCACACCTGCATGAATGTCACACGTGTGATTACTCTGAGATTAATTTACCCGTGGAAGTGAGTCACTGCTCGGTGCCACTGACTCACTGACCGGAGATCACCAGTGGAAACCTTTGGATCCGGGTCACCCAGGACCCGGCGCCGGCAGAACTAGCTACTGTACTGTGTTAGGTTTTATTTTACAAAATTTAGATCAAGATTTAAACTTAGAACTAAACTTTGGTCATGATCACGGAGAGAGAAGCGCAAGTTAAACCTCCGTTGTGTCTTTCTGCTTTGTCTCTCAGTCGAGCTGCTTGACAGATCATCGAGGCCTGAGCTCCAGCACGCAGAGTCTGATGAGACGAGGTTCACTGGGCGGGGCCAGCTAACACACACACACACACACACACACACACACACACACACACACACACACACACACACGTGATAAAGGTCCCTTCAACCAGTGTCCTTGGAGTGTTTGGGGAAATCATCGGCTGTACAGTCGCTGTTTTCGATTCTGCACCAAAGTCAATTCCCCGTCTTTTGCTTTTTTTTTTTTTTTTTTTTAAACAAACAACTTTGTTGACATCATCATAAATCATCAACTAGAAATAACATTTTAATGTTTACTGCTGCTGTTGCTCTCCAGCAAAGACTTTTGTTTGGCGTTTGTCTCAAAAAGGGCTCAAAGGTCACGCGATGCCGAGACCTCGACTTATCGGTTATTTGTTCTCTGATCGCGGGACCTGACAAACATTCCCTCCTGACTTCAAGGTCGCTGGCAACTTGGAGGAAGTACCTGCAGAACCCGACCGCTAGCAGGTCCGTGATCACCAGGAGGTTAAAACGGTACCAATGATGTCATGCGTCGACATGAGTTCAAGTCGGGTGTTACTGTTACACAAAAATCTTTGTTTATTCAGAATCCGTCGGCCATCTTTGTTTGTCATCCCTGGTGCCGTCATCAGAGGCGGTCGGGCTCCAGGTCAGACGGCTCAGGTTCACCTGGACCTGGACCACTGGAGCGTACTTGTACGTCATGAGTGGTTTCCTTCTCACTTAAATTATGTGAAACCCTCCAGGTCTGCACAGCCGAGATGTCGATGTTAACATTCGGTTTTCAAAGGGAGGAAGTTGCTACCATGGAAACGTCACAAACGGGTTTTGCCTTGAAAATGTTGGGAATCCTTTGAATTTATTTCAACGTCGTTGGTTTTAATGTAGAAAAAAAAACAAGGCGTTAGCACCAGTTTACTTCAGCATTCCACTTTTTTTAGATTCTCTATTTATTTGTTTTTTACTGAACTTTAAATAAACCCAAAATATGCGCCTGTAGAGACGATCTGCTGCTAAGCCGTCGCTGGCGTCCGAGCAAACAGAGCGTAGCTGCTTTCTTTCACCTCATGTTTCATTTGTGTTAAATGTTTTTGAGTGTGGCTGAATAATCCACGCCGAGGACGTACCGTCCCAGAGTCCACCAGATGAAGAATCTGACAGTGGTGCTGCGCTGAGTTTTCACCTCGTGTTGGTTCGTTCTGATCCGCTTCACCTTCTGAGGAAAACTTCATTCCACTTCTAAAAGCTGAACTCCTCCAGGAACGTTGGCTCCTCACGACCTTCCAGTCCTGCAAACTCCTCCTGACAGCTGCACTTTTATCACTGAGACGCCTCAGAGCTGCAACTTCTCCCTCAGGTTCACGAACCTGAACTTAACGGCAGGAGAGCGTTTTTACCTTCTCGTCCTTGTCCGCTCCTGCTTAGAAAGATGCGTTTGTGTGTCAACCTCCATGTTGTGGAGGCTGAAACTGCGATTCGCCCTCCACACCGACGGCGCCCCTGGTTTCATTTTTAAAAGTGAAGTTCTGTTCCCAAACAGTTTGAAAGGACACAGGCGAGCGTCTGGAACGTCGTTCCCGCACTGCAGTTCGCTCCTCAAGACTCACTCAAACCTTCTATCCAGTTTGTAATTTAATGAACAGCTGATTGCGATGATGTCACTGCGGTTGCACGAGCTTAGTTACCATAGAAACTCCAGTCTCTTAGGAGCTTACTGACGCACCTGCCTGAGTGTTACATGCAGCACGGAGGATGTAGAACAGGGATTTATTTCACTTCCTTGGGAGACATGTTTGCGTTTTGTATCTGACGACTTGAGTTGAAATGTAAAATAAAGACATGTAAAAAAAAAAAAACCACCTCTCAGGCGTCTGGCGTGACCGCTTCTCTCTCCGAGGTTTGTAAAATGATAAATGATGAAACTCCACTTGAGAACGTCTAAATTTGTATTTTTGATCCACGCACAGTCGTGAAATAACCTGGGCTCTCGCTTGATAAGGCAGAGAAACCTCGACTGCTCAGGTTGCTGTTGTTTTTTAAACGTATTTCACCTCAGCGCTGCTCCATGTCGGCTCATAAATACCTGACTTGCAAGGAAGGACAATTTTAATGGACGACACCATCGGTCTCCCTGACGTGAGAGCGCTCTTCTGTTTATTGATGTACGTTGGAAACATTAGGAAAACTCAATGATAATGTTGGGAAAAAAACTCCACTTGAAAAATCAAATATTTATTAAAGCACCAAGTCCCCCCCCCCCCCCCCACAACTGAATTTTTAAATACAAAACATTTATGTTCCAATTTTCATACAACATACAAATAATTGTTCTGATAAAATTGTAACACTGCTCAGTAGAAAAGGAGACTAACGGGTCTCGCAACACGTTGGGCCACTGAGAGAGAATTACTCATACTTGATATAAAAGTACCTGCTTCTCAAGTACTAATGGACAGGACTCCTGAACTCACCCTTGCACCGCTGCTTGGTGACAGCAGAGAGAGCTAGCCACATACAGTTAGCCTGAAGCTAACGGGGACTGGCGGCGCTCGTCTGTGTGTTAAGTTTGTGGATTATTGAGCTCACGGCCTGATGAAGACGACGTGGATTAAACCTCAACCTCGAGTTTGTACGCGGGCCATTTTGAACGCCTCTGCTGCAGTTAGCCATCAGTCTCCGTTAGCTTCAAGCTAAATACACGTAGCGGCTCTTTCTGCACTCTGGAGTCACGAACTGTCTTCTGAAGGTGTTTGGTGTATAAACAACACCGGTGGTGCAAATGTTCAGTGGACTTTATGATGTAACATACTGACAGATTGGAGGCGTGGAATCAGGACCGTCTCTCACGTTTCAGGCCTTTGACCAGAACCTTTTAGCCTCCGGGATCTCGTCTTCGACCCGGTTCCCTTCTTCGCCATCCTGAGTCTTGCCTCAGTGATGACATGGAGGCTTCAGGTCTGGTGAGCGATTTGAGTGATTTTCTTCAGCATCTCCTCCGACTGCAGCTGCTCCAGAGTCAGCAGAGACAGACCCAGCTGGTCCTCCTGGAGGGGGACAGGAGGGGATCAGACACCAGGGACCAGGACGACCAGCTCAGAGGCTCAGCACATCCAGGGTCACATCTCTAGGAGACGAGGCCAGCAACTTCCGAATCAAACGATTCCCCAGAGCCAAAGATGCAGGTGTGAAAGTCAGCTGAGAGTTCAGGAGGCTCATGGTTGTGACGCCTCTGGTCGCCTCAGTAAAAGTACATGAAAGCTGCTGGGACGCCACAGTGACGAAGACTAGAGAGGCCCTGATCTGGAGTCTGAGCGGCCCAGTCCTACCAGTCCTACCAGTCTGAGCGGCCGAGTCCTACCAGTCCTACCAGTCTGACCGGCCGAGTCCTACCAGACTGACCGGCCGAGTCCTACCAGTCCTACCAGTCTGAGCGGCCGAGTCCTACCAGTCCTACCAGACTGACCGGCCGAGTCCTACCAGTCTGAGCGGCCGAGTCCTACCAGACTGACCGGCCGAGTCCTACCAGTCTGAGCGGCCGAGTCCTACCAGTCTGAGCGGCCGAGTCCTACCAGACTGACCGGCCGAGTCCTACCAGTCTGAGCGGCCGAGTCCTACCAGTCTGAGCGGCCGAGTCCTACCAGTCCTACCAGTCTGAGCGGCCGAGTCCTACCAGTCTGACCGGCCGAGTCCTACCAGTCCTACCAGTCTGACCGGCCAAGTACTACCAGTCTGACCGGCCGAGTCCTACCAGTCCTACCAGTCTGACCGCCGAGTCCTACCTGTCTGAATGGCTGAGCCATCTGCCGCAGGAAGTGCTTGGACAGCTGGACGGCCTCGTCCACGGTGAGGTTCAGACTGCCGTCGTTGATGTGCTCCTGGATCCAGCGAGGAAGCTTCCCGCGCTTGTCTGCACGGGCGTAGCGCTGCAGAGACCAGAGAAAGAATCCTGACTGACCTTCCCTCCAGCTACCAAACGCTGATGTCAGGTCAGAGGATGTGACGGGACGCTGCTGGCAGCACCACGCACCTTGTCAGCGAATATCATGAGCCCGTAGTCGGTCTTGCCTCTGATGGCTCTGCCGACACACTGGGCCGCATGACGCATCGCATCAAACGTGAGGAAGTCATTCTCTCGGATCTGGAACTGATCCCGCAGGTACTCCAGACGAGCCTGAGCGTCGGCGAGGGAGGAGTGGAAGAACGTGGGTCAGAATCCCAGCAGAACATCGTCTCAGTTTCAGGTTTGGAACACATTTCCTGCTTGATGATGGCAAAAACAACGGACTGACCTTCAGGATGCGGCTTTGCGTGTAAACATACGGGACTCCAAACATGATGACTGCGCGGCCGAAGTGATGCACTGGACAGAAAACCAGTCAGTCAGTGGCGGGAAACCACAAACACACAAGCGCTGCCACAACCACGACCGCCATCTTTGATATCCTGATTCCTGCAGGTGTGCTCGTTATTTACCGAAATCGATTCCCTCGGACACCTTCCCCCTGGCCACTGACAGGAGGATGGCCCCCCGGCCGTTCTCACACGCCTGAGAAGAGACACGTGAAAGGTCAGAGGTCACAAGTCTGAGACCTGCCAGGGGAACAACACAGCTGTGACTGTGGAGCTTTCGCAGGAATTTGCTTGTATGTCAAGTGAGCTGGCCGTGCGGCGGCCGGGCCGGCGCGCGTCTCACCTCCTGGTATTTCTCCAGGGCCATGCTGGTCTCTGCTGCATCCTGAGTCTCAATGAAGATCAGCTTGTTCTTCTGAATATTCTCCAGGATTCCCTGCAGACCCGAATCCCACAAACACCCACAGCTTTAAGACTGCAAGAACACAAATCATTTGACTGACAGGTCGTCTAGACCGGTTCAGGTAAACAACGGGGGGGTGGAGTTCTAGCCCAGGGTACCAGGTCCAGCTCTCACACTGACCTGTTCATACCAGGACGCCACTATGTTCTCCATGTAGACATAGCTGGTGAAAAAGGCCACGATGCCATCGGGAACAATGGCAGACATCTCCAGGAGCAGGTTGCCATAGTTACGGATCACAGCTGAAACAACAAGTCAGCCTGTTGCATCTGAACCAGAACAGTTTGTTCCATTTGGAGGTAAATAATGACGACCGAGACGAGTCGCCTCACCAAAATCCTCTCTGGTCTCAAACTTGGAGCTCAAGGCCACCTGATCGTTTCCTCTCCCGACAATCTACGAAAACAAAGAGAGGAAGAACGAAGACACAAACAGGATTGAAGGGAATTGAAGCGTGGAAACAAAGCGATCCAGTCAAGGACGGCGAGGAATATTCCTCTCCTGAGTGAAAGCGTGTGTCACGTGCGTCTCCACACCAGCGGGCAGAGGCAGGTTCGTGCCAGCGTCATGGTGAAGGACGCCATGGTCACCGGGCGGAAGTCCAGGATCCGGGGGTAGATGTCCAGGGGGGAGAGAGTCTGAGGACAAGCGCACGCTATTACAACATTTGGATGAAACTGTTGACAGTCGCAGTGACACCAACAGGAAGGAGAACCTGCAGGACTTGGGTTCTAAGAGGAGAACCTCCAACTGAGAACACCAACAAGAGACGAGAGAGAACTCACCCCCGAGGTGATGATGACCGACTGAAACCTCTGAAAAACTGGTTTGATGGCGATGGAGGGGTCCATGCAGCTGAGGGGGAGAACCGGAGCCGTCAGGACAGACAGAGGAGTTCCCACATCGGAATCACCAGTTTTTAAAGTTTCATCATGAAAGCGTCAATGAGCTGCAGCGTGGAGGCTGCCTCCAGTGGCCACGCCAGGAACTGCAGTTCTGATCAATTCTCAGCCCTGCAGGTTCCTGCTGGTCAAACCCCAGAACACACACTTGGATGGTTTGACTACGTAATTCCAGAGTAGCAAGTCTCGGAACTTTTCAGAACAACAACAGAATTGACTTGAATGTTTCTGTTTCCCGGTCGGGGGAGGGCGAAGGTTCTCTCCCACCTGAAGTGCAGCACTGGGTTGGCGATAGTTGGAGTTCTGTCTTCGAAAGGCTCGATGATCAAAGTGAACCCTGCACAGACAGAAAGAACACGACCGGCGAGGCTCAGATACACAAGCGGTCTCAGGGAGCAGCTCTGGCGGCGCGTGATGTCATCGGTGAGGTACCTTGGCTGTAGGTGCTGACTAGGGTGGCGAAGTTAGAGATGAGCGTAACAGCGGAGAAGTCGGTGATGTCAGCGATCTCCAGGGTTCGCAGCAACGACTGCAAGCGCTCGGCACAAAACCTGCAGAAGCCCAGACCATGAAAGATCAGAGGAGTCAAAAAGATGAGAGGATGGGAGAGGAGAAGGAAGGAAGGGGGACCAGAACGCGTTCGTCCGGAGAAGTCCAAGCTGAAGAGGAAGATCTCAGTGACTCTGTTTTGATTTTCCTGCCCAATAAAAGCTGACTGACCTGAGAGGCTTGCGGTCGATGCAGACTTTGTCAAAGATGTCCTTGAGGAACTGGGGGGCGCTCTCCTGGACCACGTGCTGCACCCTCAGACGCGACTTCAGGTACTCCAGGAAACGCTTCAGGAAGCCCACGAAGTGCTCGGCGGTGCGAATGGTTCCAGGGACGGCCTCTGCGAGCGGGAGGGAGAGCGTGAGCCGCTGAGACACATTCCGTCTTCAGACGCTCGTCCCGACGCTCCTACCTTGAAGAATTTCATCTGGCAACACCGGATTTGCAAGGTAGACGTCCGTCTCCCTGGCGACGTTGGCCTCCTTCAGCCCCTCCACCAGTCGCCGGTACTCCTCCTTCAGTTTGGCCGCGTCCGTCTCTTTAATCCTGTCAGACACTCAGATGTCAGGTGACCATGAACAGGCGTCAAAAACCCTTCTGTGTGAACCTGAAACACGTGGAAGAGTGAAGTGGGAGGAGTCTTCGCTCGTTCCAAGGGAGTGACATCATCACCTCACTGTGCTACTATTCACTGGCAGGGTTCGGGGTCACGGGACTGAACCGATTTATTTCCTCACAATTTTCTTGGGAGGATTCGGATCATAGATGTGTTCATGTGTCTGGAGGAGACACAAAGGTTACACAAAATCTACTCTGACTAACACACACTCACACACACGAGTATATGATGGCTGCAGCACCTTGCTGGTGTTCTATTCTGGTCACATGACCTGCTGTTCCTGTGTGTGGGCGGAGGGACGCTGAGGTTCAAATATGAATGTGGCTCCTCAGTGGTGCTCCGTGTGTGTGTGTGTGTGTGTGTGTGTGCAGTGTCACTGCAGCGTCCCTACTTGTGTATCGTGTTCTGCAGCGTGTCCACGTTGTTCTGGCAGCGGTCCAACGTGCGTCTGGTGATGTTCACACTCATGGAGTCGATGCACACGTTGTCTGAGGGGCAAAGAGGCAGGGAGGAGGAGGAGGAGTCACAATTTCCCAACGTTCCCCAGAATGATCGCCATGATTGGCAGCTGAGATCATCGGCGGCGTTCCTCACCGATGTTATGAGCCTCGTCAAACACCACCACCGACTTCTTGGCCAGTTCTTTGGACACCAGGTCGGCGATCTTGGGGTCCAGCAGGTAGTGGTAGCTGTAGACCACGATGTTGGCGTGCAGGATCTGAGGGGAGCGGAGACGAGAGGACACACTCAGGGAGACACGACCAGCCCTCATGGACACGCTGCAAATATTACAGTATTACTCAGTACTGCAGTAGTAACGAAGCAGTCAGTTTAGGCTCACAGAAGTCTCCACTCGAGGTAGAACCTGAAACACTTGTTCGATATTCATGTGGAAGGAAACTTTAAAACTACAAGTACTCCCGCAGGAAGTAGTACATGCTTGAATACTGCATTGTTCACATCAGCACTTGTAGGTGCTGCTGTCGCGGGAAACCAGACTCCTGGTGAGCGTGAGCAGGTGGACGCCGCTCCGAGACGCCTCCTAAACTCCTCCGACGCGCCAGAGGAATAAAAACACTCAGGCGCGTTTATCTCGTCAGTCAATCTTAGTCTGCTGTCGCTGCAGCAACGTACAGAGTAGCGCGCCAGGTAGTACGGACACCAGCCCTTCCTCCTGCCCAGCTCCTTCAGGTCATCCAGGTTGTAGACACCAGCAGGAAGTGGCACCTGCCGGCCCACGGCGTCGAATTCCTGCAGACACCACCCAGACATGAGGAGGGTGAAGGACACACAGACACACACACAGACACACACACACGTAAATCCCTTCCATTAATTGTAAAGATAAAGATAAAGATAAAGAATCAGGGACTGGTACTGATGATGATGATGATGATGATGGTGGTGGTGAATGTCTCACCTCATAGAAGCGACACACAGGCAGGTTGGGGTTGCTGTGACGCTGGACGCGGATGTAAGACGCCGTCAGACTGTGACACTTCCCGTCCACCTCCTTCCCGAAGCGCAGAGAACTCACCTGGAGCAGAGCAGGCGGCCTTCGCTCAGAGGACACAGATTTCTAGAGGCTCTGAGAGCAGGAGGAGGAGACGCGGGTGGACGTACCTCTGGATGGATGCACAGGTTCTTCCTGGAGGACAGGGCCAGAGCCAAGAAGTTGTTGCTCTCTCCGGTTTCCTTGGAGTAAAACTCTATCAGCTTCCTCAGCTCCTCCACCACCTGGAGGGATGAAGGTCAAGCGTCTCACATCCTGAGACGCTCACGCTACGCGGCAACGACCGCCAGAGAACACGGTTAAAACTGAAGACGGGGTCAGGCTGACTCACCTTTTCAATCTCAGGAACGGTTCTGGAGCAGTAAATCAGCTTGGTCACCTCCAAAGGGAAAGCCTGCAGGAGCAAAGCTCACGTTAGCGAGTTCACCAGGCGTTTCTGAACATGACGCCGCTCGACCTGATCGAGGTCACACGAAGACACGGCTGAACTCACCCGCTGGTAGGCAACGATGAGAGACAGCAGGGAGATGGTCTTCCCTGTCCCTGAAGGCATCTCCAGGACTCCATGACCCTGGAAACACACGCAGACCCTCATTTCCTCACAAAACCTTCAAAATGATCACGAACCTGAATTAAAAACACACATCTGAGCTCCAGGACAGTTTGTTCCCCCAGAAGAGTTTAAAATAGAAGTACAAGTGAAATAAGAGGTGGAGCTCGGCTCTGCTCGACTTAGAAACAAAGCATCTGTCAAGCGAACAAATCTGCCTCTCTAAGGATGCATTTCATCAGGAGCAGGAACAGCACAGCACGCCTGGGAGGAGGAGGGCTGGTGGTTCGTTCACCTGCCAGCTCGGAGGAGGAGATGCGTCCTACGCTCCCGGCAGTTCAACCTCCCTGGTGTGAACGAATAACCTGAAGTCGGTTGAGATAAGCGGCCCTACCTTGGCATCCAGAGTCCTCTTCAGCTCCAGCATGTAGGAATACTGCTCGGGGTAAATGTAGTCATACGGGAAATACACCAGCAGCCCGTCGATGTTGAGCCTGAAATCAAAACAGCAGCTTTGACTGCCTCGCTAGCAGGTTCGCCTGTGACGATGCTCGCCTCGCCCAGCAGCTCCACCTGAACTTGTGAACGCTGCTGCTTTTAACGCGTACGAAGCTTCTGGCACCAACACTCGAGTTCTAGCAGATGCTAGCTGTGTGTTAGCCAACAGCAGCTTCAAGCTCGCGCTAACAGATCGCGTTTCCCCCGGCAGGAGCACTCACTTCATTGTTGTAAGACTTCCAGCTGTCCCTCCAGTTCCTCTGCAACTGCGTTTGCTAAGTAGAAATACTCATTGAAAACTTGGCTGTGTGTACAAAAACGCAAACACACAGCAATGCTGCCGGTGATTCTTCTTCTTCTTGTGTTGTTATTCGCGGGTCGCACCAACGGGCAACAACCGCACAGCGCCACCTCTTGCGCTGGAGGTTGAACCGCGACGGTAATCTTCAGACATCTTTTTCACTCGATTTCCTTTCAGAACAGTGACGTTCATCCGTAAATCCTGAATGTTTTCCTAGAAGTTCGGACTCGTTCTTCAAGCGTATCATTCCATGGATAACAAACGAACCTGGGCAGTTTTTAACCTGCCTCTGTTGTGTTTTTCCAGGATGCGGTCCCATATGCGGTGGTTTGTAGTTTCACTTTTATCCACTAAGGGGCAGCATCGGCCTTTACATGACGGCTCAGGATCCGTTTGGATCCATGGAGAATGGTGCGAGTTTACGCCCTCCAGTGGCTGCAGCGTGACACTGCACCAAAATTTTACTCAATCAATGCAGACAATGCAACTTCCGGTGTAGACTTTCAAAACAAAGTAGAAGCCGAAAACAGCCAGTTCAACTCCGGTGTGTTCTGTGAATCTAATCGCTGAAATGCTGAAACTTTAACAGAACATCAACTGTGGGCACCGTCGCCATGCTGAAGCTGAGGGAAGTTCATCCACTGATTTCAGGGTTTGAGTTCTTGAGCAACACTAAACCTCAAGTTGTTTTTTTCTATAAAAAAAACAAAAAACACTGTTGTTCATTTTCTCCACAATACATTTATAAGGTATTTCTACTTAATTCTATTACTAATTAATGTTTTACCACCTCTCTGGGCTTAAAACACACACCTTCACTCATATCAATGTCTGAATTAATCCACAAATTAAAAGCCCAGCAGAGCTGTAAATCAGTGGGTGTGGACATTAGTTGGATTGTCAGGGATCATTTGGGAAGTTGAGGGAACATTTGGAGACTCACTGTTGGACCGTGGATGGGACGCTCCCTCTGCGCCTCCTGTCAGGTTATTTAAGATGTTTCTGGGACGGTGACGCAAGAACCAGGAAGTAGAAATAGAAGCACAAGTGTGTTGATGTGTGAGTGAGGAAAAACCTGGAGTCCAGCAGTTCCTTCCTTCACAGGAGCGTTTATTCATGGCTTTACAGTGACGTATACAGCATAAATGACATCTGAGTAATAGGCTACTGTGGTCAGTTGGTGAACGTTAGCGAGGCGACTTCAAGCCGCCGCTCTGAGTTGGAAGAATGCGGACGTCTGACAGTAAACTAGGAGGCAGCAAACCGCAGTTAAAGAAGACGAAGCAGGACAGTTTCACCTCTGGAGACGGATCGGCGGGTTTTGTTTGTGACATCCGGTCGTCTAGAACCTTTTTAAAGGTTAAAATGAGATTTGAGGAAGTCAAAGTCCGCGTGTTGACACAGACACAAGAAAATCTGATACCTGTCAATCACCTGATCCCACGTGTTTGCATGCACCTTAAAAATGCGACGTCCCCAAAAACGTCTCGCCCCGGGTGCACGGTGTTAAACTCCTATTCACTGTTGGGGTCTGTCTTTTTCTGAGAGCAAGTTTGTTCCTCGCGTCTGGTGACGTCGGCCTGGGCCTTTCTGAGGAGGCCGTTTCTGATTCCTCTTCTCTCCTCGCGGGCGAGTCACCGCTGCTGCCGACCATCTTTTTTGGTTTAGAAACATCTGATGGTTTCTGCACCGGAAAACGATGGACGACTGGGCTGGAGACTCGGTGTTTCCACGGGTTTTTCTCATCACCAGTGACGGAATTTACCTGATGGAGAACATCAGACGTTACCGTTTACCTGAATAATCCAGAAGAACCCCGATGTTATCGCTTCATTGGCGTGCAGGTAAACGCACTCAGTGACTCAATCCAGGTCCGGTTCAGCTTGGTTGGACGGTTGGACTCCCACTGCAGAAATTCACATTTGTAAACATTTTAGAATCGAGTGACATCACGGCTGTGAGAAACGTTGCTGTGAAGAAACGAGTCCTGACGTCTGCTCACAGCTGGCGCCTCCCGCCGCCTCAGCAGATGCGACGGCGTTGGCAATGTCCTGAAGCGACCCTTCACCCATCAACTGAGTTTTGCCTCTCAAGCACTCGCACATCAGCGTCCGGCTCACAAAGACGTCCTCCTGCATCGCTTCTGTCAGTCCAGAATGCAGAGAGCCGATGCGCACGTTTAGCTTGATGCTAACGGTGACGATGGCTAACAGCGGCGGCGTCTTCCTCATCCAGCCGTCCACAAACACTTTGATTTCCAAAACTCACGACACCATGTGCGAGTACCTGGGACGCAAAATACACTTTTCTGTTGAAGTACTGGCCCGGACGTCCTCGGCGGGACAACAGGCCGATTCTGTTCATGAGTCTGTGATAAAGGCTCCCGAGGACCAGGCGGTTGCCACGGCTGCCGTCATGTCTCTCAACTGGCCTCAAAAGAGGCGTTTTCTCTTTGTCCCACGTCCCTGCTGCTCCTCCAGGCTCCGCCCACTGGCGTGCAGCTGACATCCACCAGCGTCCTTGGGTCACAGCTCACAGCGGTCATCCACGTTCTTGTAGCGGTCCATGATACTCAGGACATCCTCCAGGATGGAGGGCCCCAGGTCCAGGTCCAGACCCGCCATAGACTCAGACCGCGACACATTGGACGAGACTGTGAGACCGGTGAGGTGGAAGGGTCCGCAGGGCGACTCGCTGCGTTCGCTCCTCAGATCCTCATTGCTCAGGCCGGCGTCCGAGTCGAGGCTGAGACCTCGGCGGACGTCCAGGGGCCCGCAGGTCTCTGACATGGAGTCCTCAGAAGACACCTCAGAGAAGGAGCCGGAGGAGGGGACGAGCCTGCGGATGGCGGGGGAGAGGGAGACGTCGCGGCACGGCTCAGACGCCAGGCGGCCCACCACGCCGTTCTCACAGAGTGACAGCGTGGGGTGGTGCCGGGTGTCGGTGTAGTCGGCGCTCAGCGCCGGCTTGAGGTTCTTCTCTGCAGCCTGGGGGAGGTGGTTGATGGGGTGGTCCTGGGAGGACAGCGAGGGGGGGGAGGGGTCATCCAGGTGAAGGCGGGGGGGTTTGGGCGGAGCCTGTTCATGGGCGATGAACACGGGCATGGAAATAGTGGTCTTCAGCAGGCCGGCGGGCGTGTGTTGATAGTGGTAACCGTTGTAGGTGTACTTGTTGGCGTCCTGTTTACCCTCCCCCGCTCGCCGCTCCACACTGTGTGAGCGGGCGTCGCCGTTCTGCGCCCGCATCAGGGACGGCAGCATGTCCATCTTACCCTGCAGGAAACCCACGTCCCCGAACATGTCCCCCTCGCCTTCGGGCCCCACGTGAGCGCTGTGACGCACGTCGCCCAGCGGGGGGCTGATCATGTCCCCAGAGAGGACGTCACGCAGCTTCGGCTTCTTCCCCTTCTTGGGGGTCGTAGTTTTCAGGTAGATTGGCGTCTTGGCGGGCATTTTGCTTCCGAGAGAAAACTCCTGGGTGCCAACAGACTCACTTGACCAGAAGCTCCCGTGGCTCGTTCCAGTCTGTGTTTCCTCTTCAAGAAAGTATGTGGGTCGGTCAGTGTGGTGGAGCAGCCCCGGGGGGGTTGGGCCTCACGCTGACATGTGACTGCGGGGGAGGCGGAGGAAGGCCTTGACCTCGGATCCCTCGTTCTCTCTCACACTCACAGAAACACCATTTCTCTCCCTCCACAGGTAAACGGCGAGGAAGGGACGAGGAGGAGGAAGTCCAGAACACCGCAGATCTGTTGGGAGACACCAGAGAGAGAAAGAGTGAGACGGAGATGTGGAGAGCGGGAGGAGAGGGGGAGGAGAGGGGGAGGAGAGCGGGAGGGAGGAGGCGGGGGAGGAGATTTACGACCGTCTTTTCAGCGCAGCCGAGGACATATGATAGAAAACACTCCAAGAATCCAGTGTTTGCTAAGAGGGGGTATGCTGCTCAAGAGAGAGAGAGAGTGTGTGTGTGTGTGTGTGTGTGTGTGTGTGTGTGTGTCTGAAGCTTGTGAGTCAGTTGGTGAATCAGCCCAGAAAAACGGCCGCAATTTCCCAAAGACACTTGAGCTCAGCCAGCGGACGCAAGGACGCCAGCAAGGAAACGGCGGTTCAGAAAAACCCTCGTGATTCCCGTCGCTCGTTATCACACAAACATGGGGGGGGGGGGTTTCTGACCTTTGACCTCAACTCTTTCACACACAAAATATAAAAGAGACAGAAAACAGAGCGCCAGCAGAGGAGAGAAGCTGAAATAATTGTTAGTAAACCAGAAGAACGCGTTCCGCCGATTAAGCAACTTTTTCATGCGGTACCAAAACAAACGGCGCCTTGAGAACGGTTCCGCTCTCATCGCCCGCAACTCGTGAGCGGAGGCGTGTGTGGATAACGAGTAAACACATTCTTCTTCTTCTCCTCTGCACAACAACGGAGGAGCGGAGCAGCAGCTTCCAGCGCAGAGATCCGTTTGTGCGTCTGAGTTCAAAGCCTGGAGACGAACTCAGGAATGCGTTCTGGCGCCTGAAACGGCGTCTGAACCTCCAACCAACAATCACAGTCCTCAGCTGTGCTGGGTGATGGTTAACACGCGTACGCGAATGCTCTGTGACATCACAACCTGGCTCTACTTCATCTTTGGGATTTGTGCCCTGAGGTGAGGGCGCAGACGCCATTTCCATCACGACGGCATCAGAGACGCTCGTGTGAATATTCACGTTCACATGTCGCCCGCCAGGTCGACCCCGTGAGGTCAGACGTGCTCATTCTTCGATTTTTCAGCCTGAAGTAGAACAGTTTTTTTATTCTGGACTGAAAATAAACAGAAGCTGAAGCGAAAAAACAACATATTTAAAACCAAAAACAGGTAAACTCCCTCCGCCGGAGCTCCGCCCATCACATCGCGTCGCTGCCTGCAGGACGAACGTCCTCACGCCGTTTCTGAGGTTTGAAGGAAGACACAAACGAACCGCCTCCACGATGAAGAAGAAGAGAAGAACCAGCAACGTGAACTTCCTCCTCACTCGTCCGCCAGGCGTAAAACGCCTTTACCTGGCAAACCTCCGCCAACTCAGAGGGGCGTCCAAGAAAACGCGACAGGAAGTCACTTTTCATGTAGAGGGAAGTATAAATGAGGGCTGGCAGGAGAGTCCTGAACTGCGTCTGAGAGGAAAAACTCAAAGCTGCCACAGAAACCTGATACTTGGAGTTCCGGTGCCACAAGAAAACTACACTTTCATTCAAGTACAAAGTTCTTCTGTACTCGCTAAGTACACAAGTCCTTCATGTAGCGAAGTTGGACACGAGACTGGTTTGGTAACTTGACCACCTGTAACCAGGATGTGGCGGCGTCTCAGTGCGCCGGCCAGAACCACCCGCGCCCCTCCAGGGACCACGGCGCCATGTTCGGTTCACTTGGCCTTCATGACACCACAAATATTACAATACTTTGCCAACAACAGTATCACGATTCAGCAAATACTCAACAACCAACCGACGACAGAAACTCTGAGTGCAGAAATCCAAGGGTCGAGAGGTCAAACCCTCGCTGGTCATCACGACGGCGAGCGGAGCAGTGGAAGGTGTGGAGACGTGCGCCTCCCGCACATCCAGTCCATCGACGCCATTGTTCCTCTCGCCGCCAGAACATCTGAACCGCACCAGAGTCCACGGACTCTCAAACAGCTCTGGTCTGATGAGGGTCGTAAACGAGCAGCGCTGGCGAGCCAAGAACTCACACACGCGGCTCATCAGCAGGGTTCTGACTGGAGGAGGTGAAGCGCCGGCTGGAACCGGGCCACAGAACCTGGTTCCACAACGGCCGTGTCTCCAAACTGGAGCCTCGGCGCTGGAAACGTTCTAGTTAGTAAACAAGTCACACGCCTTTGACAGCCAACGGAGAACAAAACTTCCTGTGTAGGCGACAGATTTTAGAGCAGCGAAGAGTGGACCAAGGTTCTGGAGCAGGCCGACTCGCAGTGGGGAACCGCATTAGTAACCAGTGCGGGGGTCAATCCTGGAACTGGTCTTGGAACCACAAGCGTAGAACGGACTACTTTGTCTTCTTCTCTTCCACGTTTGTTTCGCGCGCTGCTGTTTTCTGAAGTGTCACTCAAAAGAACTGAAACCTGCTTCAACATCTTTGAGCCTCAAAGTTCCGCCAACAGAACCAAAAACGTTTTTAAACAAAAATAAAGAAAACCAGCGACGGATGAGCAGAACTTCATGGAACTCCTGCGCTCATTTTACTGAGAACCCTGAGGCGTTGGCGTTGACCTCTCAGACCGACGGAGGTCAGGGTTTTTACCAGTCGGGACTTTTTGGTGAAAAAAAGTCATCCTTCAGCGCTGCCTCATGAGACGGGACCGGAACGGCCAGTCACCTCCAATCAGCTGCTCTTAAATCTGTCCTGCAGCCCAGAAAAATGGTTCCAGTCAGACAGCAGCCGGAGCGCCGGAGCGCCGTGGCTCCGGGGAGGAAGAAGCTCAGACAGACGCTCAGGGTTCCTTCAGCTGATGATGCAATCAGCCACGGCGGAGGCTGACCTGACATCTGTTTCTGCTCTCAGCCTCCACTTGGCACTGAAACAGGACAGAGAACCGCTGAACCAACCAACCAACCACACACACACACACACACACACACACACACACACACACACACACACACACACACACACACACACACACACACACACACACACACACCTATCCTTGTTGGGGCATTCTGCTGACTTCCTAACGCTAATCCAGACCCTAATCCTGACCCAGATCCTGGCCCTGACCCAGACCTCGACTCACACCTGAACTCCAACTTTTACCAGGAACTCATTAATTATGTTCCACTGCATCAGAACCGGTCTTTGGTCCCCAATGGGATTGGAGTTCCTGATAAGAGGTTAGTCATTGTAAACACACACACACACACACACACACACACACACACACACACACACACACACACACACAACTTGTTTGCATGATGTCATCCGTCTGCTGAGGGTGTTTTCCTGGTTAGTTGGGTTTCACTGTGACTGTGAGTGAGTTAACGATGACTAGTGTGTGTGTGTGTGTGTGTGTGTGTGTGTGTGTGTGTGTGTTAACCAACTTCTTGATGTCACAATGACCTCAGACTTGCTCTTTCAAGCTAAAAGCATGAACGATGATGCAGCTGCACTTCATCTCCCACATGCACTGAAAAAAATGTGTTTACGCCGTTAAATTGATAGCAGACGTGGTCCGAGGTCCAGAGAAGCGCCAGCAGAGGAGGAACGGCCCGGTTCTTGATTGACTGACACCCCCCACCCCCCCGGTGTGTTATGTAAGGCTGAGATCATCCGTGTCCTCCTGGAGACTCCCGTCCGTCAACTGTTTGGTACCAGTGGAACAAATCTCCCTCTGGTCTAATCCTCAGAATCACGGTTCCAGGCGCTATTTTCAGTTCTTGTGTAACATCCACCTGCCGCTGCAGCCTCTGATGGAGCTCCTCCACGGAGACGCTGGCACCAGGACCTGGGCCCTCCAACGCCCCTTTCCACCTGCCTGAACCCAGTCCTGGTTCTAGTGTTGGTGCTGGTACAGGGCTGGTGCTAGTGTCGCTTCTGAGCCGGTTCCCTTGCTGGTTCTAGGCTGATGCTGGTTCACCGTTGGTTCAAATGTGAAGGTTCTGAGAACCCGGTCGTGAGCCAACTGGACCCGCCTGTGGTCTCCTAGCAGCGCCGCCACCTGCCTCGCGAGTCTATGAACCTCGGGTGGAGCAGAGAAGCCGAACCCGAGGCCGCCTACACCTCCGCGTCCCCCGTTCACCAAACTGAGGAAGGAGCGGGCGGCACCCGGGTGGAGGCTCCTCGGTCTCCACCAGCAGCGCCTCGGGGGACGCAGGACTTTGTTCCTCAAGAAATCTCATTTTCCCCTCAGCGTCAGCAGGAGCGTCCCGCTCGCCGCCGGCGCGGCTTCTCGCTGCCCGCTAATCTGATTAGAACCCAGACCGCCACCGCCCGGGGAGGGAGGCTGAACCCGCAGCCCCGCGTCCCAAACACGGCTGAGAAGCTGTGACATCACCTGCAGCTGCCACACACCTGGGGAGGCTACGTCACACATCTGCCCACCTCAATATTCTGCCCGCAGAACATTTCTGAGCTTCACGCAGCGCAAGAAAAAATCCGTCCGTTCAACAGTTTGGCAGCAGGCGCCGAGGAGACCCGTCAACCCATGAGAACCAACCCAGGGGGCACCGACCCGCCGGTGTCTCCGGTACCTACCAGCCGCGGCGGCGCGCCGTCATCCTGCCGGAGCCGAGACGTTTGGAGTTTAGTCGGACATTCCGCCTCACCGCGGGGCCGTGACTGCGTCTGGAGCCGCTGCTCGGAGAAAGTGGATCAAGAAACCCCGTCACATGACAGCATTGGGAACGGACGACATCCGGTGGGCGGATTTCAAATTAAAAGATTAAAGCCTTCGTCTTAAAAAAAAAAGTGTTTTTTGGGGTGGGTTTTTTGGCATTTCCGGTACTCAGGTGTTTCCCCCTCCTGCATTTCTTGCATATGAGTCCAGAATGCAGGAAGAGCCAGCCACCTGTAGCTAGCTTTAAGCTACAGGAGACTGGTGGCTAACAACTGCTCTGAGCAACACTGGCAACTTTTGGTTTTAATTTCTACGTAGAAAGATTTGTGTGATTGATCATAAATGCAATAAAAATGTTTTTTTGCTAACTTTGAGGTGTTAGAGCTTAATAAGTAATCAGTGAATAAATGAAACGATCTGTTAAAAAAAATCAAACCATCTGAACTGCTGAAGAGGATGAGCAGATGGTTACTGATCAACCAGTGAGGCCAGTAAGACCGGCGGGGAGTGGCGTCCCTGGTTAACTGGTGTTAATCATGAGTCTGAATGTCTGAAGCGTTTTCATTCACCGCAGAGTTCAGCCGTCTTTATTCACGTCTCAAAGCTTAAACTCACAACTCGACGCAACCGAGCGTTTGACAACGTTGCATTTCCTTTTGTCAGATGTTGTCGGCCATTGGTTTGGTTTCTCTTTGCCCTGCCGCTGATCTCCAGCTGAGACACACGGCGTGAAGGTGATGAATCATCTGTTCTGTAATTTGAGTAGCAGCAGGCTCGCAGAGACGACAACAACGACAACAACAACAACAACAACTACAATGACACCACAGTTCAGTGGACAAAGCGGAGGTAGAAAAAGAGTCTTGAGCAACACATCAGAATATAACGTTTAAACTGATATTTCACCCAAAAAAAGTGTCATTTGTTCATTGGGGTCTTTGAGGGTTCAGGTTTCTTCCGTTCAGGTCTGAGACACTGAATTTGTTCATTGGGTTCTTTGAGGGTTCAGGTTTCTTCCGTTCAGGTCTGAGACGCTGAAGCTGAGGAGCAGCGGCGCCTCTTCTGCCTGCAGCTTCTGGGTTTTCAACAAACCTCTCCTGTCCTCCACAGATGTTTTTCTCTGGTTTATGAGGAGCAGTTGCGCATCGAATTTGGCCTTCGTGTTTGTTATCGCCGCCCAGTTGAAGCCTTCCGGAGCGTAAAGTTTGGCCCCGGCAGAGTTGGCCCCTCGGCGGAGCGGCAACGGGATAATGAGGATTTCTCCGATGGAGAATGCAGACGCTGGCTGTTGGTCTGCAGACGCATGAGGTTCACGGCTCCCGCGAGACTCCCCTTTCTCCCCCTTCGCTCATCCCTGGAGGCCAATTTTCGCTGAAGCAGCGTCAGGCCACGAAGCTGCACGCCAGCCTCAAAACGGCCTTCATGGCTCTGACTTTTGTCAAAGTGGGGATTCTGAAAGCGCGGCGTTGTCTTTGCTCCGTGTGTCACTGTCACTTTGTGCGTTTGGGGCGACTGGAATGTGCAAAGTCAATAAGCGAAGAATTCCCACGCGGCAGGGACGCAGCAGAGGTGACATCACCTGAGTACATCAAGATGTCATCTGTGCAGCGGGAGGTGGTCCTCCCTCCCTCCTCCAGCCCCCCCAGGTGTCACCCCATGCTGCTGGAGTTTAAAGGGGAACTTCAGGTTTTCTTCTCCTTGGTTGTCGTTGTTGGTGTGGAAAATGTGCTTTTGGTGGCTGGAGGCTGACAGCTGCCGTCGCCCCGCTGGATTCCATGTTAGTTGCTGTGGGGCCGGCAGAGGCTCTGCCCCGGGGCGACTTCAAGAATATTAACTGCCATTCTTGGATGGAACTAAATCAGGAAAGAGGGTCGAGGGTGAAAGAAAGGAAGAAGGAAGTTCCCATTTAACCCCGAGCAAAGATGGAGGAGCGAAGTTCAGGATGCCAGGAGTGAGGAAGAGAGTCACAGGAAGAGGAACAAGGCCGCGTTCGAGGACGCTTTGTGCCGTGGGCCGAAGGGACGCAGCCCAGCAGCTGCAGCCGCTCTGTCGCCTCTCGTTGTACGCCATGACACCGTGACGCCATGACGCCGTGACGCCATGACGCCGTGACGCCATGACGCCGTGACGCCGTGACGCCGTGACGCCATGACACCATGACACCATGACGCCATGACACCGTGACGCCATGACGCCATGACGCCACTCAGTCAGGTGGAATTCACCCGTCCCGTGTGGCATTTCACAATAAGAGTTGAGATCAAGCAACTCCAGTCTGAACCTCATTCTTGTTTTTATTAAACTCCACTTCAGGAGCGTCAGCAGGCTGTGGCGCTCCTACCTGCTCCTCCTCATCTCCTACCTGCTCCTCCTCATGTCCTACCTCCTCATCTCCTACCTGCTCCTCCTCATGTCCTACCTCCTCATCTCCTACCTGCTCCTCCTCATCTCCTACCTCCTCATCTCCTACCTGCTCCTCCTCATGTCCTACCTCCTCATCTCCTACCTGCTCCTCCTCATCTCCTACCTCCTCATCTCCTACCTGCTCCTCCTCATCTCCTACCTCCTCATCTCCTACCTGCTCCTCCTCATGTCCTACCTCCTCATCTCCTACCTGCTCCTCCTCATGTCCTACCTCCTCACCTCCTACCTGCTCCTCCTCATCTCCTACCTCCTCATCTCCTACCTGCTCCTCCTCATCTCCTACCTCCTCCTCCTCATGTCCTACCTCCTCATCTCCTACCTGCTCCTCCTCATCTCCTACCTGCTCCTCCTCATCTCCTACCTCCTCATCTCCTACCTGCTCCTCCTCATCTCCTACCTCCTCCTCCTCATGTTCTACCTCCTCATCTCCTACCTGCTCCTCCTCATCTCCTACCTCCTCCTCCTCAAGTCCTACCTCCTCATCTCCTACCTGCTCCTCCTCATCTCCTACCTGCTCCTCATCTTCCTCCTCACGTGCTGACGTTGCCCTCCCAAAGCGCTCAGAGGAAACCAGCCCCCGTCTCCTCATTCTTCATCTGCTAGCTTGAATGTCACTTGTTGAAACGTTTCCCCACCACCTAAGAACCCTCCCAGATGTCCCGAGCCGCCTCACGCCCAAATCTGGAGTCGCTCCTGGGGTTGGATTTCCATTGTGGGGCAGTGAAAGTCACGGTTCGACAAGGCTGAGACACTTAGTGACCTCATAGCCAGGAATTCTGGGAATCTGCGAGTAAATGACCTTCCATATGTTTCTATTTTGTGATCGAGGCGAACGGCGGAGCCTCAGCGGTGAAAGAACGACGGAAGGAAAATGAAGAAAAGGGGGATGAAAGGGAAATGAGAAGAAGAAAAATAGATTTAACGAGGCAGTTTTCCTGCCGGCGACTTGTGTTTGGGTGCAGGGAGGCGGAGTCAACAACCAGAGAGGTGCAGAGACACAGAGTCCTCCTCCTGTTGACCTCTGGCCTGCAACGCTCCCACTGACAAAGAGCCGGAGGAAAACCCTGACAAAAAGGAGAATCAATGCCATCTTTAGCTGCTCAGTCCCGTTCCTGGATAAGAGAGAGAGAGAGGAGCATCCAAACGACGGGAAAAACAAGATGGGAAGAACAGGCGACGCCGGATGAGAGGGACGAGTCACAGAGGATTAAAAACAGGGTTCCAGACTTTGACCCTCAGTCGAACTGCGGCATCAAACTTCCAAATCCTCATTGACTCTGAAAATTCTGTTCCATATTGACATTATGATGCTGATATCATCAGTCCAGGAGCAGCGACACCTGTGAGGGGACGACTGAACCCGGTCCAGGGCTGAACCTCCACGTAGCTGCACGTCTGCGTGGGACTTCCTCCGCCCACCGCGGCGTTCTCAGCCTCCGGGGAACAATTTCACTTGATACAGCATGTAACAGTTTGTCAGGCTCGGTTCCCAGAAACATCAACATCTTTACTTCCTGTTGTGGAACAGCTTGAAGCAACCCAGCCAACAAATCACAGGCTGGAGGGACACAAACCTGCACACACACACACACACACACACACACACACACACACACACACGCTTCATTCAGCCTGACAAACGCACTCATAAACACTCTTCAGCTGAAGATAAACATCGGTGAGGCTCCCACGGTCGCTAGAAATCTGCTCGACATCACAAACGCATTTTTTAAAATCTTGTTTCACTTGGACGGCGTTGATGCCCGGAAGCAGATTACAGCTGCACGCCAGAAGGCTTTCTCCTGGAGGCCTCTCAGAGTCCAGGAGTCATGGGTCGGGTGTTTGTTTGTCTTCCAGCTGTTCAGGTTCTGAGGTTCCTGCGGTCACATGTTGGTTCCTCAGCCTGAGGGCAGAGGTCAAGTGCACGCTCGGTGTGAGTCAGCCGCGGCGATAAGTGAAGAATCCCTTCCTCTCTTTCGCTGTCGCCGTCTATTTCGGCGGGTTTGTTCCAGGCGGGGCAGGAGCTGTGACCCTCCGGACGACCCCCCCGGGCCTGGACGGAGAGGGGGAGGAAAAGGGGGACAGAGGGAAGCCAGAGGAGAGGAGGGGAGGATTGAGGGAACAGATGGAGACGGAGGGAGAGGGAAAGACTCCAGCATGTTGTGCAACTCGGGGGTTGAATTTCTGCTAGAATCTGGTTTCTTATGTCATCGTGCGTTCATGCGCGTTTATGTAACGCGGCGGGGGAAGCGAACCAGGGCGTTCATGTTCCTGCTGACCAGTCACCAGCTCAGTATTTCAGGCTGCAGTGACACATTTACGGCCCCGTGTTCTTTTGCCCTCGGCCCTCTTACATCATTCATTGTTTTGTTTTCCATCCGCTGCTGCTGCTCACTCTGGAAAACACCTCCGGAGGAGCGGAGCCCTGAGCTGCGTGCGCAGCCCCAGACGCGGCGCAGCTCAGGGCTGTAAAAGTGGAGACTTTGGCTGATTTCATCACCGAGGGTTGAGTCGCACGTTCGCCGGAGTGCCTTCCTCTGGGGGATGTGGATGTTGAAACCAAATGTTTTATTAGTCCTCCTCAAACGTCTGTAATCTAGAGCCGCATGTTTCATCGACTGAAACAACAAGATGAGGCTCGTTTCCGCGGTAATCCCTCGGCGCCGCGCGAAGCCTCCAGGTGTGTTTCAGATCGATGATGTCATCAAACTGCTGATAGCTGTTGTGTCCCAGCAAGCGAGAGCGACCTCCTCCATCCTGGCTGTGTGGAGGCCAAGAAACTGATACTAATCAATCAGTATGATTGGTCATCACAAGATAACGAGCGCGTTAGGATAACGAGACCAACGTGCCGCGATCACGAGATGACCATTTACTGGTTTTCACTACGAGGGGTCAGGTAAAGCCATCCGGCACCTCTGGAGCATCGTCAGGTAACCATGACGACCTGGTGGACTGGATTATACTGGTGGGGTGATGGAACAGTCAGTCAGATTTTGGGATTGACCCAAACCTGATGATGTCATAGCAGGACAATATCAGCCGCATTCTTTGAGCTCCTGCAGCGTCCAGCGAAGCGGCGTCCGTGCCTGAGCTCGTCTCACACGTCTCACCAGATCCTGCGACGTTTGATGAGCTTCCAGCGCGTTCTGAGCCTGAGAGCCACGGCGGACGGCCACTCCTCAACCACAGCGCTGACACAGTTCGCCTCGCCAGTCCTCCACCTCGCTCGTATTGTGAGTTTAATATCTAATAAACAGAAAAAGAAGCAGAACCCAGAGAAAACAAATCTTAAACTGCATTTGATGAAGAGCACGAGTGCAAAGTTCAGGGTTCTGTAGGTGCGACTTCAGGACAAACGCTTGAATGACGCCTCCACTGCGAGGATGTCATCTCACTGCACAAAGGAAAGAGTCGCCGTGGGACAAGTCGGGCTGGCTGGGGCCTGACGGAGGATGCAATGTTCCCTTGACTTTGACAGGAAAACACAGCATTGTTTAGTTTGCTAGCGAAGCGATCCATCAAGGAGGAGAGCTGGGCCGTCCCTCCCCGACCAGCGTGGAGGTCCAAGAGGAAAACAACAACAGATATGGAAAGAATTCATCCTGACGAGACCGCGGACGGCGACCGCCAGGGGCGGAGCGCCACTGCCTGCCAGGGAGGTGAAGGAACGTCGGCAGCGATGAGCGGCAGGACAGGAAGCTGGACGTGTGTTCGCCAAGGTCACATGGGAACAGCAGGTTTGACAGTCCCAGACTCTTAGAACCTGGAGGTAGAGAGACCCCCCCCCCCCAGAACAGACATCACAACGGCGAATGATTTACCAAATGTGCCTCAGCAGGCCGGGAGGCTGTCAGGTCCTCACAAGGCCACAAACACTCTTCAGATGGTTTTTTTCAGACTTTGTTTCTGAAGTTCAGGCGCCAACTGGATGTGAGCTCGTCCAAGGACACCTCGCAGTCCCCGCCTACCGCGCTCGACTCTCTCTGCTAACGAGGACGCGCACAAAAACCACGGTGCTCATTCATGGAGACTGAGACGCCCCAACAAGGCGTGAAGGCCTGCGGGTGCTGATGACGTCACTCCTGAATGGTGCCGCAGAAGAACCGGCAGCCATATTGGGTGTTCCATCAGGCGGGGGCATAAAGATGCGCCAGCCGCCATCTTGAACATCTGTCAAATGCCACATCAAGTTTTGAAGTCTCGCTTTTGACTTTCTGCATTTCCTGATTTCCAGCGTCTAACTTTTCCTCTCCTTTCAGATCCACTTCCTGTCCTTGTGCGTTTCCCGCTCCTGTGATGGTCCGCCCCGCCCCAATGGGATTCATCCAGTCTGATGGCATAGGAATCGGTGAAATGACCATGAAAATGACCTCTTGACACGTGAGGCGGCGCCAGGAGATCTTGTATAATTCCATGGGGTCAGTTAGGCTCCATGAATGGTGGTGAATGTAGTTTTAAAACATCACCTTCCTGGTGAACGATGTCACAAACACCAGTTGTTTGTCCTCTAATTTCTCTTATATTTGCCTTCTTCGTCTTGTTGTTCTTCTTCTTCGTCGTCTTCTTCTTCGTCTTCTTCTTCTTCGTCGTCTTCTTCTTCGTCTTCTTCTTCTTCGTCGTCTTCTTCTTCGTCTTCTTCGTCGTCTTCTTCGTCGTCTTCTTCTTCGTCGTCTTCTTCGTCGTCTTCTTCGTCGTCTTCTTCGTCGTCTTCGTCTTCGTCTTCTTCGTCGTCTTCTTCGTCGTCTTCTTCGTCGTCTTCTTCTTCTTCTTCGTCGTCTTCTTCTTCTTCTTCTTCTTCTTTGTCTTCTTTGTCTTCTTCTTCGTCTTCTTCTTCTTCGTCTTCTTCCAGCTGTCTATCGCTGCATTTAGCTGAAGAGGCGGTGAATCCTGAGGATCACGACACGCCTGAAAGTGCATCAACAGTCAGTTTTTCACAGTCCTGCTGTTGTTAGCCACCAGCCTCGTTTAGCATCGAGCTAAATCTGTGTGTCTGGCTCTTTCTGCGTTCTGGAGGTGATGAGGATTAAAACTCATGTGTTTGTAAGCTCAAGTCAACTACTTGTGAGTACTTGAGAGGCAAAGCAGACGTTTTGTGTCAAGTACCACAATAAAAGCTTCCGTCTGCGCGTGGACGTCCTCTCAGAAGTGAACCATTTTCCTGAAGAACGGCAGCAAAGCAGGTAACAAAGCAAACGGAGCAAAAATCTGCGTCTGGCTGCTTTACAAACAAATTCCACTGATAACTGCAGAATCAGGAAGTCAGGGGTTTAAGTGAGGACAGCAGCACGGAGTCCAACTGACGGGTCCTCCATTTTGTTCTTGGCTTCGTGTCCCCGCTCACAACTTCTTATAAATTAGCTGAGCGAACGCAGATCGGCTGAATTTAGAGAAGCTTTCTAACAACACGTGAAAAAACTGTTGGTTTGATGGGAGAACACAGATGGGAGATGTGTTCTTACACACACACACACACACACACACACACACACAATTAGTGAATTGTGTGTTTCAGGAACACCACGGTCATGTGGCGACCACAAAGGCTCCTGTCACATGTGGACTCTACATACCAACAGCGTGATGTCAGTTTGTTCATCCCCTACTGACGTTCTGCTCATCTGGACCGTCGAAGGCCACAGCACAGAGAACGCTGGCGGGCCCTCGAGGTCGCGCGTCGCCCTTCCTCTCTGGTCACGTGATGCGGAGACGCACCTGTTGGTCTGACAGGTTTGGTTTCGACTGGTTGAAGAAGCTGAGGAAGGAAGCGACGCAGGCCGAGGAACGGCCACTGGAAGGTTGTGTTCTTGAGCTGTTCTGCGTGGGGAAAGTGGCGTTTTGTCACCCTGGGCTTGGCCGCGGCGGAGCTCTGCACTGAGCATTTAATCATTTAAGTAAAGTTTTATTTTGTAGCCACGGTGAATCCTGGGTAAGACTGTCCTCCGCCTCATCTTCCAGCACAGCTGCTGATCTCACTCAGAACCAGCGGACGTGACCGCTGAACCGTGGAGGAACAACGTTCTGTTCTTACAAAGCATTTAAATAACCGGGGGGGGGGGGTACTGATAGTTTCATTAACATTCTGACAGTGACGTCTGAGGTCACTGTCCTGATACCAACGTCCTACGACAACATTCAAGTCCCAACACCGCGGCGGCACACGAGTGTCTTATCGGCAGGGGTGTTTCCTCCAGAACGTTCAGTTCCTCCTCAGCACAGCAGCGAGATAAAAGTGCGTACAGCTCTCAGGCAGCAGCGTTCAGGGTTGAGTTGCAGAGCAAGGAGAGAATCAGAGGAAGGAACGTAGCAGCACGGAGACACGCTGGAGCCTGCAGGAAGAGCAAGCGGCCCTCACTCTCGCCTCACTTTGCCACAGATAATAAAATCACCTGCCATTATTTTTAGAGCCTCGGTGATCAGGAGGCTCCTGCTGACCCCGCAGCTGCTGTTCTTCTCTTGAATCAACCTCAGTGTTTACATGCTGGGAAACTCAGCTCAACTCACACACGCTGGGAGGAACGTGTGTGTGTGTGTGTGTGTGTGTGTGTGAGAGTGCGCTGCGGCTTTTGTGCAAGTTGGCCCGCAGAAAAGTGATACAATCTAGAATGTTTGTTTTCTGCAGTTCTTCTTAAAATGCAAAACTGTTTCTTTTGGAACTCCTCCCAGGTTTTTTTGTCCAAACTTCAGAAAACTTTGTGAACGTGACAGAAATGCAGCTTGGCGTCACTGCAGGGCGACAATGGCTGCTTGCAGCTTCCACCCCTCCAGCCAGAAGAGCCTGATGCAGCGAGTGGAGTCAATCTGCTTGGTTTCCTCGATCCCTGTGTCCTTCCTCTGAGGCGCGGCTTGTGGGAACTTTCTGCGATGCGATGCTGTGTGAAGCCGCCATTTCCAGGTCGAGGAGACAGAGAGAAGAGGAGCGACACCACACTACATTTCATGTACACGCCAGAATGCGTCGAGAATCAATGAGTATGTGGTCAGAATTCAGCGTTTTTCAGTCCTAGAAAACACAACGCTGCATTGGTCGCTGTCAAGCTCTTGTGTCTGAGACAGAGGGAGAGAGACGGGGCTTGGATCCAGGCTGAAGGGATCCAGGCTGAAGGCCTCCAGGCCGCCACAGAGAGGACCCCCCCCCCCCGGTCTGGTTTTCGCTCTCGACGCCCCTCAAGTGCACAAACAGCACCACAAGTCGTCGATCTCCAAATCCAAGCCAAAGTCCTGCACTAAGAGGATCAAGTCTTCTAAATATACCCTCGCCTCAGGTAGCTTCCCTAAACAGGCCGCTAAGCAGATTACCGATAAAAGATACGGCGAACACACAACTGCAAGGAACTCTGGGAGGCCACTGCGGGCCCGGGTAGATTTCCAAACGCACCTTCAGCAGTCACGTCACTGTGATGTAACAGCGACGTCACCCTACTCAGCTGCTGTCTTCTTCTCTCCCGGGTTTATAACGACTTGAAAGGCTAATTGGCTAATTTACCAAGTGAAGTTTTGACCAAACTTGGTGGGGAGTGGAGCAGAGCCACCAAAGACCAACACATGGAACACGGGTGGGAACACAAATTCTAGTCTGATCAGGAGGTAGAGATAGGCTGCGTGCGTGCGTGCGTGCGTGCGTGCGTGTGTGTGTGTGTGTGTGAGAGAGATAGGAAGCCTTTGAGGTACTGGATGAATAGCCTGTCTTCCTGGAGCCGGCGCTGCAGGATGGGAGGGGAACAGGAAGTGAGTCACTGAGGGATCACTGCTACCCAGGAAGCCGGCAGCGTGTCGCTGGAGTCCTGATCCAAAGCCGAGCCAAGAAGAGCAGCTTCACTCAGCGAGGGACTCAAATAACTCGTTCTCATGTTGTGACCCTCGTGAAGGGGCGTGGCTCCACGGGGACTTGGCGCTGGACGCCTGGCAATCACAAGCGTCACCAACCTGACCTGCAGCGACAGCAGCTCTGAAATGATCAGGGATGCTTTAAAAAAATCACTATTTTTTCCCTCTCTCTCAAAAAATAGGAAAAAAAACAGGAAAAAGACAAAATAAATTAACAGGAAATGTCACGTGTGCGTCGCTGCAGCGGCTGCAAGCTCTGCCGGGGTTTCAGCGTCACATCCGATCAATATTTTATGATCGTAATCAATAAGTTGCTCTGATCAGCCGCGTCAGCCCTGGACGTCACGGCACGCTGGCCTCATGGCCTCCACGGTTGTCGGTACTCAGCTTGTGTTTGCTGACGCTCCTCGGACGATGAGCCTCTTTAATTTCCCTTCCAGGAAAAGTAAAGTTGCTTTAATTTCAATGGAGGAAAAAACAAAACAAATGGATTACAACTTTTGTCGTGAATCTAAGTCGATCACATGCACCAACTGGGACGGCGCCAATGTTTGACTGATCAAACCATCAGAGCTGAGCGTGTGCAGAGCGTGGCGGGCCTCACTTACACAGGAAGTAGAAACAGGGCCCAAGAGTTCTCTCAGAGCCCCTGGACCTGCTCAGGAGGCGTACTGCTGCCCTCCACTGGTCACTCACAGCTCTGCACCTACTAACTCACTCCTGACACCAGGGTCAGGAGGCCAGGCTGCTAATTATGTGACTAAAAAAAATAAAAGTCCAAAATGAATTTAACAGAAGGATTCCATTATTTTGCGAACCCTAATCTAAATGTGAGCTACATTCTCATTCACGTTGCCTCGGACCCTTCTGAAGACACCCAGGGACGCCCGGGAGTCCTCGGACCCCAGCTTGAGAACCGCTGGGCACAGAGAACAATGCCGGAAGCACAGGTGAGAAGGCAGCAAAGTAAGACTCGGAGGCAAACTCACAGACGAGTCGCAATCTGGCTGGACGGCAAACATCAATGACCTCACTCCTCGCTGTCAGACGCACGTCGCCTAGGCAACAAGCCGGCAAATTTCGAGGACTTTTCCGGCGTTTTCTAGCACGATCACTCAAAAATATCTCCAGTTTGCTGTTTTCCAATTCCATGACGTTTGCAGGTTTGGTGACGTGATGTTGGCTGCAAGATGAACCAAACCAGGTGAGAAAAAACCAAAGCAGCACATGAAGTAGGTTTGAATTGGTTGATGATGTATCAACTTTATTTAAATACTTTGACAACCTCACCTACAGTGTACAGTTAGAAAACTCCAACCCTCCGAAGACAAGAAGCTGGTCAAATTTACAATGCAAAGGAAAAAAAAAAAAATCCCAAAGCAAATTTACAAATCTACAAAAAGGACAAAAGAAATAACCTCCACGCCCGCTGTGGCGGAGACTCCGCCTCCATGACCTTGCAGAAGCGAGCAGGTGTTGAACTTGTTATTCTGAGTTGTTAAACACAAAGACAAGAAGAAAAAAAAAAGGAAAGGAAAAGAAGACAAATAAAAAAATAAGTCTTTCTCCTCTCTTCACACTGTCACAGGCTGCCGGCATCCCACTGTGGCAATCACACAAAATGATCCAAAAGTATAAAGTAAGGAAGGGCGCTCACCCAAGTATAAAAAATAAATTAAAATGATCAACATTTTTCATCTTTTTTTTTCCTTTTTTTTAACAAAAGATGGTCACTGACAATCCTGTAGCACGCTCTGGTCCTTCCGCAGCTTCCACGGCAGCGCCGCCGCCGCCGCCGCCGCTTCTCCAACAAGCCGCGTTGGTAAAACCCCGCGCTTGTGAGACGAGCTCAACCTGACCACGATTCAGGTGCTGCGCTCAGGTCTGGCCTCTACTGGTTCCAGTGAAGTTAGAAACTGGGAGAGAAGCTTTCCAACTCTCATTCCAATGCATGATCTCTAACCGTAAAGGGCGAAACTGTTCAAGAGACAGAAAAAGACATCTAAAGAGACGACTGGGACAGCAGGAGCAGCACCTGGACCCGTTCTAGAACCACCTCTACTCTGATTGTCACACTAGCACAAGCCAAGAAACTGGAAACGGGGACTCCTCTCCTCCAACAGAAATCTAGAGCTGGAGAACACGATTCATAAAAGCAAAGTAACTAAAAGCAAGGTGTTCAGATTCTGAGTGGAACCGGCTCATTACAGGTCGAGCTTTCAAACGCTCGCCTCGGAGGGGGACACCAGATGGGTTCATCACGGGTCTCCTTCCGCCAAGCTGAGGAAGCTGAGGGAGGACACTCAGACTCAACAAAGTGCTCACACGCCAACAGGACCGCCACAGGGAGTAACTGAGAAAATGGAAACAAGGACAAGCAGTGGCAGTGGATAGAGAGGAAGTACTAGAGGTCACAGGTCGCTTCCTGTAACAGCACGTTTTAGGTACGAGCTAAACGCGTGAAACCAAACAGCATATAAACAAGCGGAGGAGTGACGGACGATAAAACACAGCCTCGGAGGATATAAAGGGACCGTGCAAAGAAATAGAAAAATAAATACTTAAAAAGAAAAAGAAGCAGGATTCAGATGTAAGTATTTGCAACATTTTCACAGGAGGACAATGAAGGCAGTGGTGTGGAGGGCAGCAGCCTCAGTGCTGATCATTCATGACAAAAATATTTCACTGGGGGAAGAAAGAAAAGATATAAATGTCTTTTTATCCGTCGCAGAGAGGATCGTAAACTTGAACCAGTCGGAAGATGGGAGATCTACCAAAACATGAGGAGGAGAATGGTAACGACATGATGCTAAAAGGCTCCTTCTATATATAAATGTGTATTTCTGCTGTCTGAATAACTGTTTTCATCAAGCATCGAGATGAAGAAGAATACATTTATTTATACATCAATAGGTGTGTTTAAAATAGAGATTTAACTTTGAATCTTCCCAAGAACCCACAAGTCTTTATAGAATCTACAACACTGAATCAACGTCAAGTTGGTTTCATCATAGAAGTTTCTCTTCCTAACCCGTCTAACAGGATCGTGTTAAAACAAGCCGATCACCGACCACAAGGGTGGTTGTCAGCGTTCGGGGTCACTGGCAGAAGGGCGAGGCTGTGGGGTCAAAGCCCTTGAAAACGTCCTTCAGTGAGGCGTTGTCCTGCTCTGTGGCGGTCTGCTCCGTCTGTGCCGGGCTGTTTCCTCCGAAGGGGCTACTCGTCCCGCCGGGCTTGGTCGCCTGCTTCACTACACCGAAGAGAGAGGACACTGGTAGGTTGTGGACACCTGCAGGCACCTGGTCTGCTGAGGCTCCGGCAGCCCCCTGAGTGCCGGCTGCTGCCGGGGCGGCGGCAGCCGGCCCCCCCTGAGCCGTCGAGTTAGGCGAGGGAGCAGACTTGGGTCGGGGCCTGTTGTAGCTGTTGTAGCGGTCGGTCCCTTGCTCTCCACTTTTCTCTGGTTCTGGTTGGTCCAGCGCAGATTTGCGTACAAACAGCGGCTCCTTGGACTTGGGTTTACTCGTCGTGGGGTCACTGGGTTTGGACTCTGTGCTGGCTGCGTTGGGGGAGTTGCTCGCACCGCTGCTGGTGCCGGGGCTGCCTGGTTTGTTAGTCCGAGGGTCATACAAACTGATGCTGCTGAGCACACTGGCTCCCCCTGATGCCCCAGTGGCCACACCCCGCCCAGCCCCCCCTGCAGAGAGCAGCCTCGGATCATAGGGTGCAATGGTGGGTGGTGGGGGGCTGGATGTTTGGGTCGGGGATGTAGAAGTGACAGGAGGAGCGGTGGGTTCAGGCGGCTGCTTCAGAGATGATTTCTGAGGCTGAAGACGGGGGTCTGTGGGGCCTTTACGTGCCACACGGGGGTCGATGGGCTTCTCTGCAGGTGGGGGCGGTACGGGGGGAGGTGGGCCTAGCAGGGACATAGGAGCAGCAGGAGCGGGTAAGAGAGGAGGGGAGGGGGTCTGGGATGGGCTGGAGTTGACTGTCTTCAGGATACGAGACAGCAGCTCAAAGTCTGGGAGGGAGGAGCCGGAGGAGGAGGGAGCAGGGGGCTCAGAGGCGGGCGCCGGCAGAGCAGGGGGGGGCTGAGAGGGGGGGAGGGCTGTATGGAGCTGCTGCTGGGCGCGGGACAGCCGGGGGTCTAAGGAGGAGACAGGGGGGATGCCTGGTGGGAGAGGGAGGAGGTCCTGCTTGGGGAGAGGGAGGGGCAGGAGGTCTTCAGGGGACCAGGTGATGGCTTTGGCAAAGGCCGGCATGTGGAGAACAATATCCTTCTTGATGTGGCTGAACTGCTGCAGCTGTGAGCGGGGGTCTCTCAGAGCCATACCCATGAGTGGGTCCAGAGGAATCGGCACCGGTTTGTCCCGGAGAACCCGCTCTGTCTCCTCCTCCTCTGCTGCCGGTGCTGTGAGCGGAGGAGGCTTGTAGATCAGAGGAGGTTCTGATTTGGGAGCAGCGGGCGCGTGGGCGGTGGATCCAGCTGAGGCAGCAGCAGCTAGCCGCGCTAACCTGGGGTCTGCAGGTGGCCCAGATGACGACGGAGCAGTCATGGAGTGGGTGGAGTCAGAGCTCTGGGCCAACTCAGCGGAACGGGCCAGGCGTGGGTCGCGGGCCAGCCGGGGGTCTGCAGGCCGCGCTGGAGGATTAGTGGCAGACGCCTTTTGGAGACGAGGGTCGCTAAGAGGACCGTCTGTTTTTTGAGGAACTTGGGTCTGCTGACGAAGAGTCTTCAAGATCGATGTCACACTACTGCCACCGTCCTCATCCTCACTGGAGTACCAGTTCCCTGAGTCACCTGAGAAAGACAGACGGACACGTTGGGTGTCAGCGCTCAAGTTCGTGTTTGGAGAAACAAACAAACTGGGATCGTTACAATTTGTGTCCCTTTTGGTTTCAACACAACGATCGGGCAAAAGTTAACATCCAGTTTGAAGCCGATGAGTTCAGCCTCACGCATTCATAACGAACCATCATTCAATAATGAAATTAACGACCTCTGTAACAAACGTGACAACGACCTCAGCACAGTCAAACCAGGTTGCCATGTGGAAGGGGAACGACAGAAAATGAGAAGGATGTGTCATTGCTGGGGGGCCCAGCAGAAACTCCACTACCTTCAGTGTCTCGACTCTTCTCTGCTCCTCCCTCGGCCATCCTGCGAGCGCGTTCCTCCTCCTCCTGCTGCTTCTGTTGGATCCTCATGAACAGGACGCGCTGTGCTGGAGGCAGGAAGTCGGGGACAGAAATCCCTCCCTGATTGGCTGATGTGCCATTAGCAGCATCTTCTTGGCCACCACTAAATTTGCCTGCACCTCCTCTCTCATCCACACCAGAGAAACCACCTGTGGGGGGACAGCAAGGCTTCTCATTCAGTCCTTTTCACTCAGGAAACTTTTTACTTGCTTTCAGGTTTTTGTCTTTAATGCAGACTCTCACCTTCTGGTGCCACTCCCTCCATCTCCATTCCCTCCTGCTGATTGAAGAAGTTGTTGAAGAAGTTCCCTCCACCCTGAGGAGGACCTGGAGGCATCGCACCACCAGACCCGTCCACAGAGGTGAATCCTGCCATCATGGCTGGCCCACCAGAACCCATGGGAGCTTGCCCAAGGTTGGAGCCCATGTCAGGAGGGGTAGGGAAACAAGTAGGGGCGGCACCAGGGGCCCCTGGGGGTCCTGCCACGGCAGCCTGGCCTGAGGTGCTACTGGGCGTTTGGCTCCTGCTGTGGGGTGGGGGTAGAAGTTGTGAGTGGATCTCTAAGGCAGAAATCATCTGAACTGACTACTGTCTTTGTATGGGGGGGGGGGGGGGGGGGCACGTCACACACTGAGAACAGAACTAAATCTACATTTCAAGAAACAAACACACTGCTTGCAATTCATTTCCTTTTGAAAATGTAATCTGTGGATAACAGCTTTAAATCCTGAATGAGAACATCAGCGTTGTACAGCTGGGAACTGCGTTTCTGAGCTCTCACCTGACGGCCAGTTTCTGAGCGAGCTGTCCTGTCGGCTGGACTTTAATTTCAAACAGGGAGGGGATCTTCTTCCCTGCACAAACTCCCCCTGCACCAGCAGGAGGTGGAGGGCCCATGTGAGGGGGAGGCACGCTGGGATTTGGGGGTCCTCCTTGGTAGGGACTTCCTTCGGGACCGAGGACAGGGGGACCCACGCAGGGATTAGGCACAGGAACAGGTCCTGCAGGTGGGGCTTTGTTAACAATGGGCACCTGGTTGGGTCCGGGTAGACTGCCAAAGTCTCCAGGCATAGGGCTTCCAAAATCCCCAGCCCCCATGTTGGCGTCTACAGGAACAGGGCGAGGAGGCGTGGGGAGGAGGCCGACTCCAGGTGGGGGTTTGGGCAGAGGGTTGATCCCCTGCTTCTTCAGCTCCTCCACCTCCTTCTCGTCCTCTGCTCCGGCCTCTGCATCCTCTGCCAGCATCTACAACGACGAGGTCACAGAAAATCTCCTGATATCCACAATACAATTCTTACATTATCAAGAAAACTGAAACACCACCTCTGTAAACGACCTTTGACTGAATTCTAAAAGCTGTTTCAGATGGACACGGCACTACCGTCTCCCTGTGAGACCAGGAGCATAAAGGCAGCAGAGGGATGAGGAGGGGGGCTGCAGGGCACTACCTTGTTGAGGAGCTCCTGAGTGTCGTCATTGAGGGTCTCATGGGAGAACATACACTCGTCGCCGTTGACACAGTTCCCGGTGGTGTGGAACAGCTTACACGGAAACTCACGTACCGTTGGAGTCAAGGTGAAACAGGACGGTCCAAATTTACATGCTGCCACTTCATTCTGTTACAAAACTCCGGCGGCTGCTTAAATATGACGTGATTTACCATTTCCTCCTCTCTACTACCAGACCAAGTATTTTCATTGACAGGATCAGCGTACTGCCACATTGTGACTCATTAGTGAAGGATATCATGCATGTAAGGACAGTGGTCGGCTCGAGCGCAGAATCCAGTGATGTAGAACTTGCAGAGCTCCTTCTTCTTGGGCAACTCAATGTCATGGCTGAAGTTGCAGTGGTCCCCCTGGTGGTGGAAGAAGGAATAATGAGTCGGTGTGTGAGGGTTCTGCCTGATGAAGGAAAGACTAACAATCTCGCTGCTCATTAAGTTCTCTCAGGGAGCTTCTGGGTTTTATCCATGCGTTCATCTTCAAAATGTTACAAACTCCCACCACATGTGGGCCTTCTGGGGTCACCGCTAAGACATAAATGTCACTGGAACAAAACAAGAACAGAGGAACTCTTCAGTCCCAAGCACCCCAGCGCTTATTCAGTCACCAGACATTTCAAAGACATGCAAAGTTTCCAATTTGTTATTCCGGTTGGAGTTTAGTTTTCATTGGTTAACTGTGGAAAAAGCACTAACGTCCAAGATATTTGTCACCGCGGAACCTTTTAGTGATTGACTTGATAAGAGCCCTCGTCTCTTTCTCGAGTCCAACGAGCAGCTTATTTTCTTTATTTTGGGTTGGGCTGGATTACTGCTCCTCTGGTTGTTCATCCTCTGCTTGTGTCCTGCACAAACAAACTTGGGTTTGCTGTTGGGCGGAACACGGGGAAGCTGTTTCTATGTTTTTGGTTTATAGCTTATGGCGCTCTGGTGTTACCCGTAAGCTGTACGAGGCTCACCGTGTAGCCGCGTGGTGAGCTGAGCAGTTCTGGGCCTGTATCACCAAGCAGGTTTGGTGGGTTAGCAAAGTAACTTTGGGTCCAGTGTCATAAAGCTTGTTCTCCTCGCTGTAGTCAACCATTCCTGTCGACTGAACCTGCTCTGGGGTCACAGGCTAAAAGATCACCTGCTGAGCCGTCGACTCACTTGGACGATTGTATCACCAAACTTGATGGGAATAAAGGATTCCAGAGCCAATCCCTTTATCAAGGTGTCTTTTCTTCAACTGTGACTGGTCATGTGGGGCCGCCTCTTCTACATGAACACGCTCACACCTGACCCTTTCTTATCAAACCTCCTCATTTTAAGAGATCCTGGTGCTGAACTTGCTGTGTGGTACAGGCCTCAGGGGTTTGGACTTTCCTAAGACTCCATAAAAATCCAGGCTGATTTCTCAGTGAAAGCAGCCACCTTTCTTCTTTTCTTACCCAGGTGCATCTCCCCTCGATGTAGTACTTGCAGATGGCTTTTCCTTTCTTGTCCTGGTGCTTCTCGTTCTGGTTCCGCCTCCCTAAACCTGGCCCAGTGTCCCCTCCGTCCTAAAACACACACCACCACACAGAAGGAGAACAAAGTATTGAGCTGTTAAGTAAAAGGCAATTTTAGAAATGTAGAGAAAATTGTGCTCAAAGAAGTCAATTACACAGCAGCCGTTGCTTTCTGTCGCGTTACTTTTGACCTTCTTTGGATTACGAGAACAAAATGAGACACAAAAGCCTGTACCCCATTGTCGATGTCTCCATTGTCATCATCATGCCCCATGTCACCGCGTCCTCTTCCTCGGTTCCGGAGCCTTCCTCCTCTGAGCATACCCCGCCCTCCTTTTCCTCTACCTCTCCCACGGCCACCTTTACCACCTCATGCAAACATTCAAGAGACATTCAGGGTTAGACCCAGAGACAACGATCACAGCTTGACTATGAAACAACAACAACAATAACAACAACAATAATAATAACAACAACACAAAGAGACCCAAAAAACAGCTTCAGTCCCAACTCACCTCTGCCTCTGTCTTTGGACTTCTTGTACTGGTTGAGCTCCTTTGAATAATCATCGTAGTCGTCATCCCCCATGTTGTCGTAGTCGTCGTCGCCATACTGAAATGGCAGGTTGATCACTGACAACTAACTTCAAGTCATCTTGGTCTGTCTAGTTGCATGATATTTGTAAAATAGTAAATCATGTCTCCACCCCCTATTAGTTTAACCCTGAACCCATGAAAGGCCTGACTCAGTAAATGGGAACATTCATCATCACTACTGGCTGGCTGTAGAACCCAGAAGGAGCTGCTCCCTCACGTCAGAGCCAACGGCTGCTCCAGGCGCTGTTTGTTGCTGGAAAGTTTCCATGTCAAATACATTCTCTGAACTGTGGAAATGTGTGAAGTTACAGCAACAAAAATAGGAATATGTGTTCCCTGGATGTTGACCAAAGCAAACTGTTGGTCTTGATGTTGAGCTCTGCAGCTCACCTCCATGTCTTCTCCGTAGCCATCTCCATCGTCATCTCCTCCCATCTTTCCTCCTCCACCTCGCCCTCCTCGTCCTCGGCTTCCTCCTCTTCCTCTCCTCCCTCCCCTCATTCCTCCTCGGCCTCTCTGGTTCTTCATACGACCTCTGCCCCCTGCACATACAGGGAGAGGAATCAAACGAGGAGAGAAACGCTGCAGTGTTCGAGCGGCACTGCTTGAACGCAGATGGGTTGGATTTGTGGCTCCGACGACAAAAGTTATGGCAGCAACGCGCGTTTCACTGCCATCGTGTGTGACAGTGGCGCTCCAAATGCTCATCGTGTGTGTGCTTGAGATAGGAAGTGCGTTCACTGCAGGGTCATTTGACCCGGGACCGAATGCTGATGAAGGGTGTTCCTACCGCAGAGAGAACTGGGGCTTATGACCAAGGACTTGCAAAAACTTCATTTTCCTCAACACGCAAGAAAAAAAGAGCTGGTGCTTTAATATTCACGCAGGCTGGAAAAACTCGGTTTTTGGATGAGGAGCTGAAGCGAGAGGAACTGTTGGTTTGGAACGTGCGCCGCACCGCGCGGATGCACTCTGTCAGCACGGTTATCTCGCTATTAATGACAGGGGGCGGGACACCGAGTCATCTGAGCTGAAAAGATTTGTTTTCACTGTTCTAAACTCCATGAATGCTTTTGGGGAAAACTTTTAAAGCTAAATTCAGATTTTTAGGAGTACATTTAGGAACGACAGCCTTTCCACGTCATCTTTTGCTCTGTCCTGGATTAGGAAACTGATTCTGACAGAGAACCGGACTGAATTTAACATTCTAATTCAATAACAAACAGAAGATGCTGCACAGGGAGGCCCCTCAAGCCAACCATCGCTGACCCACCTCGTCCACCGCGCCCGCCTCCTCCCTCCTTGGCCTTGCGGTACTGGTTGAGCTCCTTGGTGAAGTCATCGTAGTCCTCGTCGACCATGTCCTCCTCCTCCTCGCCTTCATAGTTCTCGTCGTCGTAGTCGTCATAGCCTCCATAGCTCTGCTTATCCATCTTCATGTAGCCTTTCTTTGAGCCGCTGTAGCCCCCATGAGACTAGAGACCGGGAATCATATCAGACTGTTTTACTCCTGAGAAGCATCGTCATCAGACATGTTCTCCCACCTCTGTCCCGTCAGGGACCACAACCACCGCCAGCCATTTGTGAACAAATGTTCTTCATGCAGGTTCAAGTGAAGAGTGAATAAAAGCACCAGCTCATCGCCTGCTGGTCAGACTTACAGTGGGGGGGTACTGAGGGCTGTACTCTCTGTACTTCCTCTTCTCGCTGGGCGAGTAGTCAGAGTCATCGCTGTAGTCTGAGTGGTCATCATCAGACGATGCGTGACGCTGGTAGAAAGAGAAAGATTATTTAGCTTAAACATGGACGAGTGCAGGGGGCTTCTTCAGTTTGTCAACATTCTTACTTTGTGTTTGGATTTGCGCTTCTTCTTGGACCTCCTCTTCTCTCTCTCTCGCTCCTTCTCTTTTTTCCGCTTCCTCTTGCGGCGATGGGATCTCTCATCGTCTGAATCGCTGCTACCGTGGCGCTCCTTGCTTCGCCGGGGCCTCTCCCCGGCCCCTTCCCCAGCAGGCTCACCTGCATCCTCACCCCCCTCTCCCCCTGCTGCCGACACACCTCCCCCCATCTCTGCATCTCCCCCGTCATCTTCCAGCTCGCCCTCCTCCAGCTCTTCATCCTCTGCCCTGTAGACACAAGCACACATGAAACTAAATCATGATGCAGTTTGACTTGTGCATATTTTTCACATACAAAAAATAAAAGAACAGATTAAAAAACAATCTCTAAAAGAGAATAATGACATCATTCTCAGGGGTCAAAGAGAAATCCCATGGAAAGTGTGTGCAGAGGTTGATCACCCAGAGCCAAGCCGATATTTCCAGGATTTGTGTGTAACAGGAGCTGTGAGGGGTGTCATTCAGACCAAAACACATCATTTGAACATCAAATGAATCCTTTTAACAGCTCCAGTCAGGAAAGACAGGTGAGGTACAGGCAACGGAGTTTCATCCTGGTGGCATTTATGGTCGTTCTGTCGTGAATATTTCTTCTCCCGAGGCTTTTACTCTGAAATGTTTGTTGTAAGAGTAACCTGACACGCTGTTGGATGGACAACAGTTTGTTTCGTTTCAAAACTTTGTTCAAATGCAAGCTCGTGTCCTTGCGCGGCCGGGGCTCTGCCAGCTGGGCCGAGCAGTGCCTCCCTCTCTCCCTGCCTGCTCAGATGAAGCGACTGCTTATCAAAATGTACACGGGTGCCTCTACTTTACTCGCCCATCCCTTCAAAAAGTGTCATGAAAACAGCTCACGTCCTCATCGGTCACAGTGCATTAAACACATAGAATTAAACTGCAAGCTGCTGAGTCAACACATTGTTAAACGACGGAGGAAGAAGCCACACCTGGCACAAGCCAGCTCCAGAGTTCAGCCACGTGAGGTTCAGATCCAGAGAGGAACAGGCACCAGACTAGACCCAGCTGAGTATTGATCTGAGCGAGCAGGTCCTGGCTCAGAGGCCCACAACTCCAGCAGGCTGACAGGACTGAGGCCAGGGTGCTGCGAGCAGGCTTCCACGACTACAGTCCAATATTTGACGACTCACACAATGTTTATCTTTTGCGTTCTAGCAGAGTAAACAGATGGACGGGGGAGCGGGTGGTGCAGGGGCACAGTCACCCTGCTCTGAGCTGCACCGCCCTTGGCCCCCTGAGGGAGAACGCCGCTGTCCTCACACATAAAAATCCACCTGGAGGGAGATGTGGACAGAGCTAACCTTTTCCCAACTAGCGAAGCTGCCGGCAATTAGCTCACTGTCGGCTTCCTTCCTGTACGGAACTGAACTAAACCAAGTTCTGAGAACCAAACTTATCAGGAGGTGTTAACCCTTTAGAGTGGGGCCTTGATAGCCTTGGTTGTGCTTCTTCAGCATCTGGATGCTCCTGCATCAGGAGATCTGAGGGACGGCTGAGTTGGAGGTCATCCAGATAACTTGGTGAGCCTCTCAGGAGCAGCCTCTGCTGTCAATACCCTGCTGTACGTTGCTTATTTAAAGCAAAATGTAATACAAACAACAAATTACATCCTAAAATGGCAATGATCTAATTTAGTTCAAACCAAAAAGAGAAGATTAAATCTGTTCTTCTTACCACGGATCTGTAGCTCCAGTAGCGAGGAAACGTTCAGACTATGCGGTGTTTTTGGGTCACACCAAAATAACCACAGTACAAATTCAAATCCATCCGGAGCACTGAGTGCTGTTCTGGCTTCACCTTCCAAACAACAGCGACCTCTCCACAGCAGAGTCCTTCCTCTACCCCACTGCTGGCACAACCATGGAAATTTGCCCGTGAGTCAACATGTCGGGTTTGGGGCAGACAGACACACAGCCGTGTCAGCAGGGAAACCCTCCTGGCTATCCTAGCGCTGGAATTTGGCTGCATCATGGAGGCAGACAGTGGTGAATAGGGAGTGGCGTGGATTCACTATGGGCACAAACTGATGGCCTCTCTAGCCCGGCAACACACACACACACACACACACACACACACACACACACACACAGAGCACCTGCTCCTAAAAATGATTATGCAAACGCAATTCAAGAGGCCTCTCAAAGCTCTGAAGACAATCATTCAAACATCACTTTGCTAAAACACACGGGGGCTTGGCAGCTCCGAGAGGAGGAAACCTGCTTTTTTACTTCATGAGGTATCAATCGAAGCGGCGCAAGTCTCAGCCTGATGTCGACAGCTTGAACGTTGTAAAAGCCAGTCAATGACATCTCAGCCACGCCGAGGCTGGCTGTTGGGACAACCAAGTTTCCATTCCAGTAACATTACGCCAACACCCAACCAGCAAACAACGCCGAGAAGTTGGGGAAAGATCAACAACCCTCGTCGCCTGCGGAGGATGAGGAGGTGGCAGGCTTCACCGTGCAGGGTCAGCTCTGAGAACGCGTCCTCAACTCAGCTCCTGCTGCTACTTCAGGGCCATGATGATTAAAATACTTACTGTGACAGGTTTTCTTCATATTTTGCATTAAAAAAAAACACCCCCCTAACATTTTAGGACCATACTGGGATTTGTGGGACTTGTTAGTGGGGATAACAAAATCAACGAGTTTGCCAACTGGGGACTGGGGAAAAAGGGATTTTTTTTTGTGTTATACTTAAACTTCTGGAATGCTTTGCAGACGTGTTACACATTTTGGGGGCTTTTTGTGGATGTTTGGGACGAGTCAGTGTGGGCACTACTGTGAACAAACATGATGTTAGACAAATAGCCATGACTTACAAGCAACAACACAGTCTGATTCAATAACTCGTTACTGGACAGGCCCAAGACACCTTGTTATGTTATTTTAAAGCAAGCGAACGAGGAGGAGGAATTTTAGGACTGCATTCCGAATCTTACAAGCCTAACCGGGGTCTCGAGCTGCTTTCAACCAGCAACAATTTCAAATCAGTCGCACCGTTTAATGAGTTACGCTGATCAGACAAGTGGTTTCGTTGGTTGACGACGCCAAACAGTCTGAGGTGTCGAATACTCACTACGCGTAAAGCACAAACTACTACCATACACAACCCATTCGGCTCTTCAAGCAGCGAGTAACGGACGGTGTTTTCACACGTTAACATTAGCCGTTAGCTTACCCGCTCTCTCGCCAACGTTAGCTAGCTAGGAAGCTAATGTTGCTAGGTTAGCCACACACTGCTAGCAAAAAACAATCGCTCTGATTTCCACCTGTGTTACAGCAGTTGTGCTGGTTCGGATTCGACATTGTTTGAGCTACAAGCAGGTTGCTTAGTTAGCGCACTGGTCACAACAATGGGCAAGAACTTAACCGATGAAGAAGTGGCTAACGTTAACTTAGTAATGGCGGTGAGGTGTGTTTAATCAGCTGATTCGACCTCGTCTCTTTTCTCTCCTTCAGACAAGTTCGTTAAAAGTCGATTGATCGTTGAATGAAATAAAAGAAATAAAATTCAGGGACAAAAATGTTATCCCAGTTCTATTTGGCCTCCCAGTTGGCGTTGTCGTGTCAACATGGCGTTCGTTACCTCTGCACTCGTTTTCCAGAAAAGGCAGGTTTAATCCCTCTGACAGAAAAAAAAGAAAAATATCCCGGGCTTTTGTGTAAAAGCACAGGACAAATAAATAATTTCATTTAAATATGATTGTAGAATTACTCGACCTTTCGTCAGTCAGGAGACTGTTGTGTTCGTGGTTGGTAGTTGGGGAGTTTGGATGGACAGTCATGCTTTCCACAGCCATTTCCTCTACCCGTTAGCTACATGAGGTGCAAAAAATTACAACTCGACACTGGAAACTACTGGCTTATGCGTCACTTCACTAGTATCTACTGGTTTTTGGTTTGAGGAAGAGTTTCAGTTCATAGTAGGCAATTCTCCACCACAGTTGTAAGATAAATTTGATGAAAGTGAGTCCTGACGTTCTCCGTCCTACTGAAGCGGTGTGAAATGACGACTGATAGACTTAAAATGGCCGACTGTCTTCTCTATAGAGAATTGGGGCGGGACCTCCGATGGTGACGTCAGGGTAAGGACGTTCCTGTACGTGTTCCACGGAAAATGCCGAAGATACACAAGCTAAGATAGGCCCTCGATTTTGACTTCCAGAAACATAAAACGAGGAATGCCCGCCTCAAACGTGGTAATTATCTTTATTAACTGCACCATGTACGTCACACCGCAGCCGAGAGCGTCCGCTTACAGCTGAACCAACCCAGTGAATTCAAAATTAGATTTAATTGTCGGTTTCGATTTACTTGAAGGTGAGAGGTAAACTGAAGAAATTCATAGACTGTTCTCTTTTCGCATACATTTCAAATATTTAAAAAATTTCTTTTGGTGTACAAACATCATGTCAACAGAAACCCCAAATAAAACCAATACTCGTAATACTTTGTGTCGATAGCCTCCACATATCGTGACCCCCAAGACTTAATGATAATAATGAATAAAATTGTACATTAATGTACAATTATTTCGATCTGTGGTACTAATTAGTGCCACAAATCTACATGCAAATGTAAAGTTTCTTACATGCTTAACACAGTGACTTCTGGATCCTTGAGGGCCTGACTTTTGATTCAAATCAGTCTTAAGCACTCCCACAAAACATTGCTAACATTTCTTTAACTTGATTTCATTCGATTTAATTAATATTTCACCTTTTTGACGTACTCCAGATTCCCTTGAATCACGACAGCAAAACATCCACGAAAGCCTGCGTTCAGGGAAAATTTTACCCATAGTTATCGAAGCAGGCGCCCCGAGCCTGTTAAAGTAAAATAGTAAAGTCCCAACGGGAGGGTTTGAGTTCGACAAGAATGGTGGGGAAATCACAGGCCAACAACAGCTTCACACTCCAAGGTTCAGCAAGTCTACAGGACATTTTTAAACTTCTAATAAAAAGGAAACTTTATTAAATTGCAGTGTCATGTGCACTATCGGAGGGGGACTACAAAAAAACTGCATACATAAGGGCAAAAGGGGACAAGAATCCCAAAACAATAATTCAAAACACGAGAAAACGTCACAATGGTTCCCTCTTGGTGATGTCATCATCAAGCGCCCGTTCATCACGCCTGTCGCGCCATTTGAACCGTTTACTTCTCCGTAGCTCCTTCAAAAAAATCCCTTTACGCCGTGATCACCGTCTCCGGAGCGGACTGAAATGATCCACATGATCGAGAAGGAGGACCCGGTCATCAGCGAGGAGGAGGCGGCGCAGTATGACCGCCAGATCCGCCTGTGGGGCTTGGATGCCCAGAAGAGGTGCGTTAGCCTGTTAGCTTGTCACGCTAGCGGCGCAGGAACAGGCATTCTCCCTCCCCATTGATTTTACGTTATGAAGTTTTTCGGCGATGACGTCAAAGTAAAAGATGCTGAACAGTCAGCAAACCGTGCATGGACTTCCTGGGAACACGAGGCCTCAGTCCAGCGCGTGGGTTTGTGCGGTTTTATCAGCTTGTCTGCATTTTTTGTTCTAGGTTGCGGGGGTCTCGAGTGCTCCTGGCAGGTTTAGGTGGTTTGGGGGCTGAAGTGGCCAAGAATCTCATCTTGGCTGGAGTTAAAGGAATCACCTTACTAGATCACGAGAAGGTACATGCACGCACACACACACGCACACACACACACACACACACACACACATCTTGTTGAGCACATTCATTCATATTACGCCTATTAGAACGAATGCTTGTTGATGGGTGGAGAGGCATCAGCCAGCAGGCTCGTGTCCCAGTTGAACACACAGGATCTGATCCAGGAGGACAGAGACTTCCAGACAACTGCCGCCTTTGTTCCAGCAACAACCCGTGAATCTGTGTCGAGTGCTCAGGCGTACAGTTGTGACACTTCAGAAACGCACCCAGGTGGCGGTTCTCATGTACCAGGCTGGGCTGGAGCAGCTCATTGTTTTTCATGGTCGGGACGGTTTGGCATGCAGGTCTTGTGAAGAGGGTGTCATGTGAGTCACTTCTACTCTAGGACCACCAGGGGGTGCTCACAGACCAGGACACGCTTCAGGAGAAGCTGCTCCATCCTGAACCTAATCCTGACCCAATAATCAAGTCCTAACCCTCAAAGTGCTCATGCAAGGTGCTCAGGTCCAAAATGTCCCCACGTCCTCCGAATGACCTCGACAAAGATGGCTAAACAAGTCCACTCACACAAAGAGGGGACAACTTCAAGCTTAGTACAAATGCAGCTGTCAAAGGTGTGTGGAATGTACTTGAAGGTGTGATAATGGTCACCTGGACACGGTCTTGTCAATACATAGTTTGTCCACTAGGTGGTGCCAGTGTTAGAGGAACAGTCTTTAAAGCAGGGGTGTCCAAGCTGGTCCAGTAGGGGCCGGTGTGGCTGCAGGTTTTCGTTCCAACCCAGCAAAAGCAACACCTGATTCCACTTAAATCAACCAAGCTGTGTCCTCACAGCTCTTTTGTTGGATCAGGTGTTGCTTTTGCTGGGTTGGAACGAAAACCTGCAGCCACACCGGCCCCTACTGGACCAGTTTGGACACCCCTGCTTTAAAGGGTTCCTCCACCCAGATTGACGAGACGACCCTTCATTCCTCCCTCAGTGGGGAAACTGGCTCTGTTACAGCAGCAGGGACAGAAGTAGCAGCAGAAAAAGCCCAGAGCAATAAATAACAGAAACTACAATAAAACTGTACTACGCTACACTTTACTCCATTATGGTAACACTGCAGTACTGTCTCGATATTGTAGCTGTGTGTTGAGGGCGTCCTTGTAGAAACTCTTCCATCTTGTATGAATCTTTGGATTCACCAGGTGTCAGAGGAGTCATGTCGAGCTCAGTTCCTGGTTCCAGTCACCACTCGTGGTCAGAATCGGGCCCGGGCCTCTCAGGAGCGAGCACAGAACCTCAACCCCATGGTGGAGGTGCACGCCGACACCGACAGAGTTGAGGACAAGCCTGACGAGTTCTTTCTGCAGTTTGATACGGTGAGTAAAAGGCACGTTTCTATCGGCTGTTAGAGAGGCAGGCTTACCAGAGACGTCTTTTCCTGAACTCAGATGTCATCATCTCAGCTCTGTGGTCCGATGAGACCTGGTGGCCATGTACCTGTCAGTCTGTAAATGTCCAGTAGAGGGCGCAGTATACACACCATACAGCATGAAATAGCACTCTTCTCAAACCATGTGAAATAACTGGCCCTTCAACAGGATATGTTTGCTAAGCACTGGCAAGTTTATTAGTTACAGTGTGTGTGTGTGAGTGTGTGTGTGTGTGTGTGTGTGTGTGTGTGTGTGTGTGTGGTGGGGGTTGTGGTCCAGAAGTCCTTTTCCATTTCTCTCCTGAACATCTTGGTATTGGGCTTTATGGGCGTTGTCCCTGTCAGTCATGGAGCAGAAATGTCGGCGTATTTTCGCTTGGAGAATCTCATGGAGAGAAGCTCCGTTCTTCTCTCTTCTAAATGAATGCAGGTGGACGTGACGTTTGGGAGCCCAGCAGAAACTTTGAGGCTGTTTTTCTCACCGTCCGTCTCTCTGAGAGTGACCACGCCCTGGGTGTGTGACCTTTGAGCACCAGCATGTTTTTAGGTCACACGTATTCCCAGTGGCGCTCCTGAAGTAATCAGTGACGGATGTACGAAGGCTAAACCTAGAAACACAATGCCGCCGGCCCACAGCTGTTGGCGGTGTGGAGGCGTAGAAATGCAGAGGACACGTTGGGCGGGAAGAAGATGGATAATAAGCATAAAGCAAAACGGTGGTAGCCGTAGGAGACCAATCTGAAAACCAGAGGACTTTTCCTGCTGGGCTGTAGTGGGACTGGGATTCGTACTGGATGTCACACACTGAACACGGAGCTGACGGCTGAGATGGTTCAGTCTCCTCAGGCAGCGACGCACTCAGAGAGCCTCAGCAAAAGGGTGTCTCAACACCAGCAGACGAGAAGCAGGGATTTTTCTCCCTGGTCGTGTCTGAGCTGTTGGCGCTCTCCCTCCCTGAGGGGGTGTTCAGGGAAGGTCAGGAGGAGGGAGAGTGATATCATCAGGACGGGTGATGTGAGGACAAGGATGAGATGGCTGTTAGTAGGACAGGCGGAGGGAGGGGGAGCGAGGGAGGCGAGATGGTTTAGCTGGAGATGAAATAAAAACCAGAGAAGAAAGAAGTCTCCCTCCCTCCTCCCTCCCTCCCTCCTCCCTCGCCAATCGTCTCTTTCATGTGTTTCCAGGGTGAATCTGTGTGTGTGTGTGTGTGTGTGTGTGGGGCTCAGCAGGGAGATGGAGTGTGATGAAAGTGAGTTTTGTCGCTGTTTTTGTACAATCGGCTGAATTACAAAGCAGGAGAGAAACACGCAGTTTGTCTGGGTTCCTGCGGTGTACGGCTGACTCGCCCCGGTACCTCGCTCTCTCTGATGACAAGTTCTCTAAATTTCTGCAGAATTTCATGATTGTTTCTTTTAAGAAGAATCACGGTCACGGACTGCACGGTGGACGACCAAAGCCGGATGCTCAGAGAGTGCGAGCGTCATTTCCGTGGGCAGAAGTCTCTCCTCTCAGAAACTCTGGCTCTGCTGCAGCTGATGTCATAGCAGCATCCACGCTAACCTCTTCAGGCGCCAGCAGCCTCGCTGTCCTCAGGCGCACTCAAACACAAACCTTGAAGAGAGACAAGCGGGTTCCTCACACGACGTCCTGACGCCGTGATGTTGTGGAAGCAGCTGCCTCAAGCCGCCCTGCAGGACTAACGACACGATGCCATACACACAACCTTCTCTCTCTGTGTAGAGAGACGAGATGGGCGCCAACACGCTCAAAGAAGGGTCTTTGCGCTCTCGCCTGATTGGTTCAGCATTCACCTCAGAACCTTGTGGCTCATATTAGTCAGGCTCGTGGCCTCAGACGGAGCCGAGACGCTGCAGAACAGTTCCTCCTGGCCAGTTTGGTTTGGTTGGAACGTGAAATGTGTTCGACTCTGCTTCAGAGGCATGTAGGACCGCCGGTCAGGAAGATGAGGACGCGTCACAAAGCACCGTCGCTGGCAGAACCAGCAGCTGATCAGCTGATCAGCTGCTGGTTCTGAGGTATTCACTCCTAGAGTCAAGCAGTCGTTGGTGCTATTAGCTTCCACGTCCTCCCTCGGGGATTCATCACAATACCAGCACAGCAGGTGCACAGAGCCGGGATGGAGGGAATCATGGTGGGTGATGGAAGAAAAGATGCCCAACAGTGGGAATTCAGTTCCGGAAATTCCTATCTTCAGAAGGGAGAGGAGTAGGAGGGTGGAAAAAGTATACAAATAAATACAACCTGTCCTCGCGTGACCCGGCAGCATCAGGGCCGGCTCGGAATGCTTGAACGAGTGCTGGATAATTAACACCCTTCTTGCTCCTCGTCTGAGTTTTCAGATTTCAGTGGACGTGATCTCAGCTCAGCCAGCAGCGTTCGCTTGGTCCCTGCGATCTGCTGTGTTTCCCACCGTTTATGAGGATTAAAAGACTAATAATCAAACAAATCATTGTCGGATTAATCAGTCCTGTAGCTCCTCCCTCTTCTCCTAATATGGTAACCTGTGTTTGCCACAAAAAAGCCCAAACTCACAGCCTCAACCCAGCAGGTGATGCACAGTTGCTACGTCTGTAGTTGACACTGTCCTTACTGGTAATACTGGGGTTTGAACTGGGAACCCTTTGACTAGCAGCCAGCCAGCTAACCCAGGTTTTTCCTCCCTCAGGTGTGTCTGACAGGCTGCTCCAGAGACCTGATGGTGCGTGTTGACCAACTGTGCTCGCAGCACAACATCAAGGTCTTCTGTGGGGACGTCTATGGTTACTACGGTTACATGTTCTGCAACCTGGGAAAGGAGCACAACTACGTGGAGTAAGTGTGCGGGAGCTGCTAGGGAAGTTCCCCCTGATTGGCTCCATTTTGTTTGTGGAATCAGAACATCGCCGGCGCTACTCGGCTCTCGCCGTTTCTCGCCCAGTGTCTGACGTCGCTCTTCCTGCTTTCTTAGCCAATGTGTGCAGCTGATCCACAAAATCCTCCGAAGTGCTGAAGTGTGACTCGAGCTGGTTGAACACATCGATGGCGGTCGGGAATTTTTTTGACTCAGAAGCAGCTGAACCCTTTCGTGGTTGTCCACCATGTTGAGCTCTGCTTTCTGAGAGGCTCCTGTCCGGTTTACTTGCTAATGAGGGGGATGTATTTCTGTGCCACACCCTCTGTTTTTAGGGAGAAACCTAAAGTGGTGAAACGACCTGCTGATCCCAGTGACGGTCCGGAGGCAAAGAAAGCCAAAGTTGATCCCAGTGAGACCACTGTTGTGAAAAAGGTCAGTGGATGGAAAAAAGCTCTTCACTCCTCAGAGCCTCCACCCCGAGGCGCCGTTCGTCTGAAGCAGACTTGCTTTGCTTCAGAAGGCGCTGGTTCCTCCGGCCTTCTCAGCTCACAGACATGAACAGGACCCGGTGTCAGGTGGGTGCTTGAAAACAACATCGACATTCAGCCAAGGCTCACTGGTTTCCTCTCTCCAACCAGACGGCCAGTTTCTGCACCCTGAAGGAGGCTCTGGAGGTGGACTGGACAAGCGAGAAGGCGAAAGCCGGGCTGAAGCGCACGCCTGTGGACTACTTCCTGCTCCACGGTAGTGAAAAGCCTCCTCTTCATGATTTCAGGGTTCATCAATGTGATGTTCAGCCCATCCTTGAACCCCCGTCTGGGTTCACGAGTCACAGTTGGCGTCTCTCAGACGTGTTTAAATCATCAGATCCCCTCCTGCTGACTCCATCGTTTTTCATCACGTGACCACTGAGGTGTTTTCACTGGAATCTGACAAGTGGGGGGGGGGGTCGTTGACGGCTCAGTCCAGGTAGGTTAAGTCCTCAGTGCCCCGCCCTCCAGCACAAAGACGACTCTTGACTTGTGGATCTGAGACAGCAGACTTGATCACATCCATGTTCTGGCTTTTACAGAGAACACAAGAAGAAGTCCCTCTGAGTGTTGGGGGGGGGGGGGGGCAGGAGATACGTTTGAGTACGGCCAACTGATTAAATATCAGAAGGGTCCTAAAAAAGTCTCGAAATTTGAAACTGAAAGTGCGTAGGAACCCTGCAGAGACCGAAACAAACCATGAAAATGCAAAATTTTGCAGAGGAGCGTTGATTGCATGGAAACTGGTGTCCTTAAACGTGTCTGAGGAAGGTTCCGGTGGCCGCTGATGCAGGACGCGCCTGCTGACGGACAGTTGGTGGGCGGAGGTTCGCTGAAGGCGCGAGGCGCTGGACCTGCTGCACTTGGAAAGTGTCAGGAGGGAACTTCTGTTGTGGCGCCACACAAATAAAACCGACCTGACTCCAACAGCAAAGGGCGAATGTGAAATAGCCAAGAAACGTTGGAACACGAGCGCCAAAACCACAGCGGTGCCGACTGAGACGGTCAAATGTGGAGGACTCATCAGCCCAGTGGAACAGTTTGTCCTCTCTAGAAACATGAAACGCGCCTTCCTGTTTTCAGGTCGCTCGCCGCGTCCGATGAGCTTCCCTCAGCGCGGTGGTGTTGTTGTCTGTCCTGTCACACTGCTGCTAGTTTCCATCACAGGTTGTCCATGACCAGCCATGTGCGCCGAGCGTAGAGCGCGACAGCCCAACACCTACACCGCATGACAACGAGCTTGTAAGAACAGGAAATGGCCAGATTACAGGTGCTTGGCTTCCTGTGCGTGGAAAAAGTAAATCATGGAAACTGAGCTCAGCCGCGACAGGTCGATGCTCGCAAATGGAAAGATGCGCGCGTTTGCATCCCTCCTGCTGAACGTCCGCCAGGCCGTGTTTTCATATCGTAACTGACCACCGACATCCGTGTGTGAGGAGACTGTGATGACTTAACAGGATTCGCCACGGCAACCCAAAGTAAACAAATCCAGTCAAAGTCTTCCTACATTTCTGTGACGTTGCTGATTTTTTTAAGATGTGAGGACGTTTACCAATAAAGGAAAACGGAACTTTCTCACCTTGGTAAACCACCGCCGTCTCTTCACAACCGAAGATGTGCGGAGAAGAGACGACTGAGTCTGTGTGGTTTGCGCTCAAGCAGCTGGAAGTCTGCTGCTGGCGTGCTGACATCACGAGGCCCCGCTCGCACACAGACACCCCGAGACGCTTCCTCCTCCAGGGCTGAAATTTAAGCCCTAAATGTGACAAAACCGGGTGGCTGAGATGTCCTCAGGTGGGCTCAGTGTCCCATGAGACGATGTCAGTGACACTAGACAGTTAATTGGGTTTGGAAATGCGGGGGTGGGGGGGTGGTGGAAAGAAGCTCTCTCGTCTCCACCGTGAACAGCAGACGCACACGAGACCTGCTGGATCGTCACCTCTGCTCTGATGAGCACCACGGATGGTTATTTTAAGTTTGTGCCAGCCACGGCGCCTGAAACTGCTCAATGCTGACACCCACCCCCAGCGCCCTCTGTAGCCCCGCCCTCCCTCTCATCTGATGCGTCTCAGCTTAACTTTCAAGTGGAAACATGTTGTAACACTTGTTTTTTATTTCATGAAGGTGAGACAGGAAGTGCTGTGTTATTAGTCCTCACTGTTTCTATAATTGGAGCCAGCAGTTGTTGTTTTGGGCGACTGAAGAGGAAGTGGCCCTTCCTCTCTTACAACTGCCTCCTGTTTCGCTAGGAACAGTGGGGTGATCGTGGTCCTGGGTGGCCTGGGGGGGTGCTCTTGTCATTATTATCTCTCTGAGCTCCAGCGGGAGATAAAACGTCTCTAATAACAGAGAAATGAAAGCAGCCGAGCGTGTGACTCCTGCGCCGTCCTGCAGCACCGGCGCTCCTGATGCAGCACGCCACCAGAGACGCGGGACGTGTTCTGTGACCCTCCACAGAATGTCCTGAAAGTTTCAAAATGGAGGTGAAAACCCAGCTGACCATGTAGCAGCTGGCTGGTGTGATCAGAGCCGCTTCACGCCGAGCTGACGAAGCAGGTTAGAGAAAGGTATTCACTACGCTGCGAACTCCGCCGCCGTCGCGCTCTGGGTTAAACCACGATATTCAAGCAGTGCCAAAGGTGGTGATACTTGGCTGTGGAGGTTGTGATTGCGCCGCAGATACAGAAAATAGATAAAAGTCTCCGAAGCGGGGCTGGTTTTGATGGGTGGGCTCAACTTCCTCACGCCACGCCGGTCGCCTTCGGCCTTCAGTTTGAGACGTGAAAGTTTCCCGTCCGCCGTGAGGTGCAGAGACCGTTTCATCCCGCTGCTAAACGTGCAGCCGTGGAGAAGCTAACGGCGCTCCAACCCCGTCGTTGTGAAGCAGCTGAACTCAGCTCAGGCCTGCTGGTGGTGGCACCGGTGCCAAATCTCACCAGGGGAGTGTGACTAAAGGGCAGAGCTGAGGTGTGAGATATCATTCACCGCTACTAGTGTGTGTGTGTGTGTGTGTGTGTGTGTGTGTGTGCGCGCGCGTCCTGGTGGAAATGGCTGTGGGAGGAATTTACTTCCTCATGTGGTTGAAGTTAATGGACTAACAGGAAATATGTGGGCAAGGTGTTGATGTGCGCGGCGTGCGGCGTGGTGGGTAACCATCTCAGTGACGCTTGCCACCAAATCAACATCTGATTTCGAATTCCTCTGTCCCTCCTACAGCTGAGCCTCCGAGACAGGAAACTCCTTCAGAAACGCACTAATATTGCTTTATTAGAGAGAGAGAGTGTGTGTGTGTGTGTTCGTCAGCTCTTTTAATAATGTGGAGAATCAAAGTATTTAAGTGGTTGAAAGTGCAACCACACTGAGATCAAAGGAGCTGCCACTGGGGCCGCGTTGCCGTAGAAACGTGCTGCAACTTTGTTTCTTTTTCTCTCCTCCGTTTGCGTCTCTTCTGTCCTCGCAGTCCTGTTGAAGTTCCGCACAGACAAAGGCCGCGACCCCGACCCACAGTCCTATGCTGAAGACAGCCTGCTCCTGAGGCAGATCCGTGATGATGTCCTGGACGCCCTGGCAGTGAGCGGCGACCTCCTCAACGATGACTTCATCAGGTACCATCCCGTAATTGCTCACTGGGACGAGGGCGGGTCGGGACCCCTGATGTCCTGTTGGAAGTTGTTGGTCTTTCCTGCTCGCCGGCACCTCTTGCTGTCAGCGGCGAGTCAGAAGGGTTTATGTCTCTGAGCGTCAGTCTGGGTTAAGGAAAGGCAGCTTGAGACTCTCGTGGTGGGGATGGCGTAAAAACTCTGAATCTCAGGGACGGCGGTGAGGGTTTAGCTTCCAGGTGTTCATGTACACACTGCAGGACAAAGAGCCCCGACGCCTCAGGGGGTGTGGCCAGTTCTCGCTCCGTCTCAGCCATGCTCCTCTCCTTGCTCCTCCTCAGCTTCTGCTTCTCTGAGATGTCTCCGGTGTGCGCCGTGGTGGGAGGAGTCCTGGGGCAGGAAATCGTCAAGGTAAGCATGTCAGGAAGGTTCTTGTCCCTCAGAGCCTCGTGTTTCTCACAAAGTCAAGCACCCCTCCCCCGGGGGAGTCGTTCCTGCGTGACACCGGCGGGAGAAACAAACATAACGAGTTCATTAGTGTTGGTTTTTAGTTTCCAGAAGGACAGACTGGAACAGCAGCTGACGCAGGTGCGTCTCTGTTCAGGGACGGCAGACAGGAAGTGACAGCAGGCTGAAAAGGTTCTCAACTACCTTATCGAGTTCAGCTGCGACGCCTTTTCACCAGACGGCGTCTGAGTTGAGCTGCAGAGGGAAGCGTGCGCAGCTCCGCCACTGAAACCTCAACTCAACCCGCCGGCCATTTTTGTTCTTCAGAATGAGAATCCAGGCAGTCTGTTGTTGTCCTGCTTCTCTGTCTGGACCTGTCGGCTCGGCGTCTGTTGAAGTCGATGGGAAGTCCTTAACGAGCAGTTTACACCGACGGTTCACCGCGAGGCCAAACAACTGGTCCCGTCTCCGCTCGACTGGAGCCGCCTACGGGTTGGGTTCTGACCCACTCCCAGTTCCTGTGATGTCATTCACGGATGCAGCATGACATCACAGCTAATTGGGGTCGTTCAGATTAACACGGCAGTTTAAAACAGGATTATGTTTCACATTCAGTCACACAAGTGTAGAGGCTTAGCGTGTGACCCAAATCAGAGTTCACTTGTGTGTGTGAGTGTGTGTGAGTGTGTGTGTGTGGTTGGCACAAGGCCAGCTTGCTCTCTGATGATGTAACTCGCTGAAACAGTCCAACTGAAGTCCTGTCGGGTGAATCTGACTCATTTTTCTCACACAGAACTGAGCTGAACCTCGTGGACTGAAGCGCTTCTCAGAGGAGCCGATCGGCTCTCCACTGGGGAAGTGGCCTCAGAGGGTTTTTTGCGGTCGTGCTGGTGCAGTCAACCGTCTCCTCAGTCCGCAAACCGTACAGGAAAACAGCAGCTGTCCGTCAGTTTTAGCCCCTCCTCTTTTCTCGGGTGTGTGACAGACCTCCAGCGGACGGCTGGTTAGCTTTCGTCTCTGCGCCAAAATAACCTGGAGAGGAAAAAAGACTTGACAATGAGGACGTGCCGCCCACATCTTGTCTTTTTCAAACAGTTTTTTCCTCAGCAAACACAACTGCAGTTCCACGGGACAAAAGTCTGTTTGATGACCTTTCAACGTTGCTAGCGCTCGTTGTGGCTATGCTAACTAGCAGTCAGCCACCCCCAGAGAGGAGAGAAGCACCTCTGTCTGCTGGTCCAGAGCCAGAAAAGAACGGTCAACGAATCTCCCAAAGGTTGAGGTGTTCCTTGAATCTGAACCAGAGTCCAGATTTGTGGTTGAGCCTACAAACTGAGCGATTAGGTTGATTTCTCTCTGAAACCCTGAAATGAGCGGAAAAACCAAACAATAATGGTTGAGTGAAGTCATGAGAAAGCGTCACGATCCTCTGTCTCTGTCCGTCCTCAGGCTCTGTCCCAGAGAGACGCTCCGCACAGGAACTTCTTCTTCTTTGACGCTCGTAAAGGCAACGGCATAGTCGACTACTTCGGACCGAACTGAACCCATCAGGCTCCGTTTGTGCCCAGGACCTCGCAGCCCGGCGGTTCTGTCCCATTATTTATGGTAGTAATTGCTCCACTGTTCATTTTGCTCTGTTTTTGTCATCTGATCCTTTCTGTCTGACTGGGATTTTGTTTTTTACTAATAAAACACGGTTTCATATAAAAGTTTCCTCCTGCTTGCATTTATTAAACGGGACCTGTTTTAGGTTTGCGTGCCACCTTCGAAGGCTGATTTCTGGGTGGATTCACGTTTGACCAGAATGCCAAGGCTGCGTTTGCGCTGCTGGAGGAGAAAAAGGCTGACCTTTGACCTGTCAGGGTCAGACGTGGAGGTGGCGACGCACCTGCCAGCCTTGGGTAAGCAGTTGAATCGATACAAAGCTGCGGGGCGTAGCTCCGCCCATTGCGGTGGTGGTTGGTTTACTGAAAGAGGAACAAACCGGAGTGTTTGTGTGTTTTTTGGACCATCAGAACGACAAAACCCCTCCTTCACTCTCATTGTAACTTCAAAGCTGCTGCGACGGTCGCTGTAAACGATCGAGGCGCCGGCTGGGAAACGACGCCCTCAGCGACAGTGTTTTGTGGCGTTTGTCACTCATTGAGGATCAGTAGAGAAGCAGAAGAAGTGGAGAGACGGATTAGAAAAGGTGATTAATCAGCCACCTCTTCAAACCCATCTGACCTTTTAATTAAACCCAAACTCTCGTCTGCTGGCACGTCGGTTCCTGCCACTCTCACTCTCGTGGCGCTTCCCTGAGCTGCCTGCGTCGCTGGGTTAAGTCCCAGCTCATGCGGTCACTCTCCCTGGCGGTCGCCACTGTTGTTGTGGCCTCCACCAATCAGGATCCTGGTTTGGCCCAAGGAGCAACGTGATAGGTTCCCACTGCAGGAGAGAGCAAGTGAGGATATCTTCTACCAGTGCTGCCTGTTGACTCAGTAACAGAAGCGCGTGTGTGTGTGTGTGTGTGTGTGTGTGGGTGCTGACACTCTGAGTTCTTATTGTGGAGGAACGTAATCATAATCCTGAGTTTCAATAACATGTTGGTGAAAATTCACTTCTCGATCCAAGTGTTTTCACACAAGTTTTCGTACTTCTCTTAGTGAGGGCACAGGGTTCTCAAAGTGATGTTTGGGGACCCGTCAGGGGTCCCCAGTAAAGAATAACTTCCAGACATGAGCTGCTGTCCCTGTGACTGCAGTTTCACCTTGCAACACTTATTATTATTCATATAGATATCGATCGATCGATATCTATATATCGATCGATCGATATATAGATATCTATATATCGATCGATCGATATATAGATGAAAATCAAATTTTCATTATTAGAAATGTTGTTTATGTGTTGTTAAAACAATCGGTTATGATAAGATGAGGTTCTCCAGGAGGGGAACTCCAGGTCTCCTGGTCGTGATGCCTTCCTGCTGTGACAACGCGATGACATCACATTTGCTGGTGATGTTTAAGCTCTGTTTAACTGCTTGGCTGCGTCTCTGCTGTTGGTGCTTTGCTGCCCGTCTGGGACCAGGCGGCCATGTTGACCATCGTCACAGACGCCAGCGGGGTCCTGCCCTTGTGTCTGCTCATCTGCTGCTCTCCAGATGTGATGTGGACCACTGCGGCCACACACGTGGCCCCGCCCCTTCCAGCCTGTAACATCTGTCAGCGTCTGCTGTCACGGCCTGTGGGCACAAGCGCACGCAGCATCTGGTCCTGAGTCACCCTCAGAATGAATGTGTAGATCAGTTTTGACATTCAGAAATTAACTTTATAGTTTTAACTTTATAAACTAAAAAAAAACCACAGCCCCCCCCCCCCCCCCCCCCCCATGTATTCTGTATTTCAATGTTTTCTTTGTTCTAAATGTTTTGTTTCCCTCAAGACTGCATTTCTTGGAGGCTCCATCCACTCCCTTCTTTGGTCTCAACAAAGCTTGTACATGAATTACTAGCAATAATTGAGTTATTCAGCAGGTTGTGGTCACACAAACACGAGGGAGTAAATCCTCCGCGTCTTGGTCGTTTGAAACCTCGACTGTGGTCATATGGCGTGTAGCGTGATGCATTCGTGCCGATGCGACTTTTTTTCAGGCTCTAGAAGCAAAACCCAAGGAGGTGAACACCGTTCTGCTCAGCTTTATTGTACAAAAGGAACAAAAGTACAAAATTCATGTAGAAAGTTGACAGTAGAAAAAAAAAACCAAAAACAGCAAATGTACACTGCATGAGACGGAGCGCCACCACTGGGAGGCGGCGCTCTCACGAGAGAACCAGCGCTGAGCTGGCGGGATGATTCCACCGCCGCTGGTCTGAAAATATACAAGCGGTTTGTTCTTCGTCGTAGCTTCACGTCAGCGAACATCCACAGGCGTCATGAGAGCTGTTTTTACACCGAAGCCTCCGAGGATGTTCAACAGGCCGGGGAGTGACGGCAGGTGTGACGGGTCAACCAGCGCAGTGGCAGGCTTTCAAATACACAACGAAATGTTGAATTTGGGAACTTTAATCCAAAATCCCACGGCAGCACCGGAACTTCAGCACGGCCCAGAATCAGACGGGCTCCCCCTTTAGCGGTACGAGTGCTCATGGGAAACACCTGGCTGGCTGAGGAGGAGGTTTAGGAGGCGTTTGCTTCGCAGACGTCTGGTAACTTCCTTTGTTTTCATTTGCAGAACTTAAAATATTGTACTTTAATCTGAGACACGCGGAAAGCCAACACGTCCGCGTCTGGGGACAGAGTTGGGGACGCTCTCGACCTAAACCGCCACTTAAGGATCCGCTAGACCTGAACGAGTGAGCACAGCGGAGCCTGGTCTCGTAGTTCCACCAGGCTCCTCCAGAGGCGTTTTCAGACCAAACTAATCGAGTGATGACAGCTAAACAAGTCATTTCAGAGGTTAAACCTTCAGGCTCACAGATGCGTCTTTCACCACAATGAAATTTTGGATTAAAACAAAAAAAGACAAATGGGTGTTGCAGAAGTTACACGGTGGAGAAATAATATCTTTTTGTCTAAGACACCAATTAGTGAGAGTTGCAAAAGCAAAATACGCTTCTCGTGTCACAAATCTGTAACGCGCGCCGCACTTCCTGTAGCCACTTCTTGCGAGGCTTGTTTCAGCGAGAGACGCTGTCTCGACAGGATGGAGGAGGGGAGTTTCAGCCCCCGCAACGCCCTTCCTCACGAACAGAGGTGGTGAGCGAAGGCGGGCGCCGGGGTGTAATTCACCCTCAGATCATGCTAAGGAAGTTAGCATTTAACCTCAACTTCTGGTTGCACGCTGCTTCCTGCTTGTCCAGGTCACAAGTTGTTCCTTTAAAGTTTCAAAGATCCGGCGGATCATTAGGGTGAGGGTGTGCGGGACGTCCTCTGCCTGCATTCAGTCCATCTCTCTCTCTCTTTTTAAACAGTCTACAACTCAATGACAGCTTAATTCATATTTCAGAGCAGGAATGTAAGGAAACAAATAAATTAAACATTAAAAAATGAAAATGTTCAAGGAACAAAAGAACCAGCTACGAATAGGCTACTTTCCAAAATAAATTATTCTCTTCATATGAACAGTTCTCACCTCCCCAACTACGCTGAGAATCGTCACAGAACCAACGGCCTTCTTACAAACATTCCAGGAGACTTTTAACCACCCAAAGATCCCAATCTGGTCGTCTTCAACTCACGGAATCTCATCTCAAATCCACTGGATTTAAATTCAAACTTGCTCTACTGTTGCCGCTCAGAAACAAACACAGTGAACGCGATCGATACTTTGAAACCTCTCCCATCAATAAGATTCATCTTGCTGAAGAAAATTCACAGATCGAGCAGCTCTGGCGAGCGCCAGTTCAACTCTGGCGGCATGCGTGAGTGCGTTGGACATTAATCTATGTGTCGTTGAATGACCTTAAGCCAAGCTGAAGAATGAGAATGTTTCGCTAATGACACTTGTGACAGTAAACAAAGCACTTGACGGGTGTGTGTGCTGCTCTGAGCATGTGTGCGTGTGTGTGCTGCTCTGAGCGTGTGTGTGCTGCTCTGAGCATGTGTGCGTGTGTGTGTGCTGCACTGAGCGTGTGTGCGTGTGTGTGCTGCTCTGAGCGTGTGTGTGCTGCTCTGAGCGTGTGTGCGTGTGTGTGTGCTGCTCTGAGCGTGTGTGTGTGTAGCTGATTATTCTGGTGTTGCTGGTCAGCAGCAGAAAGGCACGTCATGCGATGCAGTGTGGGGAGAGACCGGTTCACTGTGTTTTCCTGCAAAGTGGAATAAAACCCAATTTATCCCTGCAACACAACTGTAGTTTCACAGTCTAAAGTAATACTTCAACCAAAACGGGTATTTTGCCAAATTACTTCATGACATCTTTGTGGCTCCAGGATGCAGGAAGAGCCAGCCACGTATAGTTAGCTTGAAGCTAACGGAGGCTGACGGCTGACAACAACAAAACTGTCCAAAAATGTGGGTTTACTCATTGCGCTCATCCGGTGGAATCCAGGTCTCCTTTATTCAGCCAGAATCTCCATAATCCACACTTTGATTGAGCTAAAGACAAACTTCCAACGCAGAACGACTGAGAATGAGCGCGAGCAGGTTGGTGGTCCTCACTCCTTCACAGTAGCGATGAACCGCAAGTGTTCTGGTTTGCTTTGATCTCAAATCAAAGCGTTTGTGGATCAGCGAGCTGGATGAAGACCTGGATTAGACCGGATGATGAATGTGACAGTTTGTTAGCGGCCGTTTCTGCTCACGCCATTAGCTTCAAGCTAACAACCGCATAGGTGATCGGCCGTGGAGGAAGAGTGTATTTGGGAGCTCAAAACATCCGTTTGTGAGAGCTGGAAAGGCAAAATACATTTTTTGGGTGAAGTCTCGCTTTAAAGGTTTAAATAAAAGACATAATAGTGAATCGTAAACATCGGACCAATCAGGTCATATCGGCTCTGTCCAATTAAAAATGTCCTCCAGTAGAATGATGGCTGACAGCGAAGCTCAATGGAGAAAGAACTGACCGACCATTACAAGCATCTGAGGTTCTGAACATTTTCTGTAAAATTTTGTGCCAAACGCATTTTTGCAACGATGTCCCAGTGCTGAGGTCTGGACTCAGACCCGACTCGCTGCAGAGGCCTGGAACAAGTTGACACACAGAGCAAAGCATAGGAATTTTACAAAATACACAGGTAGGAAACACTGTCGAGCCGTCAGCCGCAGTCTGAACCAGCAGACCGAGCGACGACCAGCAGGCAGACCAGCTGGGAGTCCGGCAGGATCCATTTTCCACAGGCAGCACCATAGTCCGGCCAGCAGGTGGCGTCCCCTTTAATGCCAAGAAAATGTGCGACTCTGACGTTGTCGGTCCTCCGGGTTCCTATGAGTTCAGCAACCTGTTGGGGTTGTTCAGTTCAAGTAAGGGGTTGTCATGGTAACCAAGAGAGACAGCGGCCTACACGAGCCTGTAGAAGGTGCTCAGAGTCTGGGTGATGAAGTTCAGGAGGCCCCGGCAGGCGTCCCTCCAGTCTCGCCAGTGGGGGGGAGGGTGCTGAGGTAGAGGGAGACAGAGAGGAGTTAGTCCAGTACATCCAACCAGCCCTCATCTTAGAACCAGTAGATATACACACACACACACACACACACACGTATATACACGCGTATGCATACACGTATATACACGCGTATGCATACACGTATATACACGCGTATGCATACACGTATATACACGCGTATGCATACACGTATATACACGCGTATGCATACATACACGTATATACACGCGTATGCATGCATACACGTATATACACGCGTATGCATGCATACACGTACATACACATATATACACGTACATACACATATATACACGTACATACACATATATACACGTACATACACATATATACACGTACATATACACATATACACGTACATATACACATATATACACGTACATATACACATATATACACGTACATATACACATATATACACGTACATATACACATATACACACGTACATATACACATATACACACGTACATATACACATATACACACGTACATATACACATATATATACACGTACATATACACATATATATACACACGTACATATACACATATATATACACACGTACATATACACATATATATACACACGTACATATACACATATATATACACACGTACATATACACATATATATACACACGTACATATACACACGTATATATACACACGTACATATACACGTATATATACACACGTACATATACACACGTACATATACACACGTACATATACACACGTACATATACACGTATATATACACACGTACATATACACGTATATATACACACGTACATATACACGTATATATACACACGTACATATACACGTATATATACACACGTACATATACACGTATATATACACACATATATACACGTATATATACACACATATATACACGTATATACACACATATACACACGTATATACACACATATACACACGTATATACACGTATATACACATATATACACGTATATACACACATATATACACGTATATACACACATATATACACGTATATACACACATATATACACGTATATACACACATATATACACGTATATATACACATATATACACGTATATATACACATATATACATGTATATATACACATATATACATGTATATATACACATATATACATACACATATATATACACACATATATATATACACATATATATATGTACACATATATATATGTACACATATATATGTACACATATATATATGTACACACATATATATGTATGTATGTATGTATGTATGTATGTATGTATGTATGTATACATATATATACACATATATACATGTTTATATATATATACATACACACACACACACATATATATACATACACAAATGTATATATGTACATTACCAATACACACATATATACACTATATCTACATGTATATGTACGTGTATATACAGCATGTATATACACGTACATATACATGTAGATATGTAGGTAGATAGATGGATAGATAAATACCAGTTCCACCATTTTGGTGACTTGAAATGTTCAATTCGAGTGATCAACAAGTCACTAAGATGGAGTTCAGCAGGTAGAAAAGCAAGGTGACGTCACCGTTGGAGGAGAAGGATGGAACAGAGGATAAACGTGTGTGTGTGTGAGATGCCACTCTGAACTGTCTGAACCTCGCGTGCCTGTGGTGAACCCTCCCTCCTCCTTCCTCATTACAATCTCCATCCCTCCATCTCCCACTTTCTCTCTCCCTCCCTCCTTTTGTTTCCTGCTCATTTAGGAAAGAGACTGACAGCGTTTGGCCCTTCTGGGGTATAAACATCTCTCTCTCTCTCTCCAACGCATGCATGCGCACACACACACACACACACACACACACACACACTTTCCCCAATTTCCAGACAGACAGTCAGAAGAGGGCAGCAACCCTAAAACCTGGCAACACACATCTTTAATAGGGCTGTTACATCCTCACTCATCAAGTGTGTGTGTGTGCGCAAGCCATGTCTGAGTGAGAGCCAGGGGCAATTGACGTCATCTTTGTTTATGTGCATGAAGCGGGATGTGTGTGTGTGTGTGATTGTGTGTGTGGTGGGGGAGGAGGGTTCCTGCCAACTCCTCACGCGATCTGGAGCAGCGAGGGAGGGGCGGGAGGATGAGATAAAGAATTAACAATAAAAACAAACACAACAGCAGCGTTAGAGTTGTCAAACCTGCCCTCCTTCAGCTGTGTGTTGTTTGTTTCTTTTGGTGGGGAAAAATTGGATTGTGCAAATGAAAATGATTTAATCCACATCGTAGAGAAGATGATGAAGACTGGAATAAAATAACAGATGAAAGGATGGAGCAAAAGAAGGAACATGAAAGTGAAATCAGACGGGGGGGGGGGGGGGACACGAGTGTGTCGCACCACGTCGGATGTTTCTATTGAGAAGAGAGAGAAATGATCGGTGGCACAGCTGTACTTTGACCAGTATTGATCTGTTGCCCCCTCCCACACACACCTCTTATTAGGCCAGTATGCATGGATGACCATGTGAATTTGCAAGCATATGTGTGTGTGTGTGTGTGTGTGTGTTATGAGTCAGTAATTCTATTTGGGAGCACTCTAATCTCTCACTCTTTGTCTTGCTTCATCTCAAACAAGTTACAGACGCAGCACCAAGTGTTTGTTTCTTCGCTCGGCAGGGATGTCGGGAGTTCTCGTACGACACGCGCGCGCATGTGTGTGCGTGTGTGTGGTCAAGCACTGAACATAAAAATCTTCAGGCCAACTCAGGTGGAGGCAGAGGAGCAACACGAGTGGCTGTTGTGTGTCTGTGACTGTGATGACGTTCCCTTGGTTCTAAGAAGAACGTTGTGGCTCACACACTGAGGGTCCGGAGCTCATTCACAAGCTCCAGTCACGACCGCTTTAACTAGATTTAACTTGAACTCATTTAATTTCAGCGTCACATTTCAAGTCCAGATCTGAGTGTTAAACCGGCCCAGGACAGCTCGGCTTGACGCCATGTTGCTCTTCTCTCTCTCTAATCGGTGTGTTTGGTTGCACTGCTTCCATCCGTCACCACACCCTGAATCAAGCGCCGCAGCTCCTCTTACCGCTCGTAGGACAGAGGAGTTCAACTGGTCTCCGACGGCCCTCAGCTGGTCAGCCACGCTCCTGGCCTGCAGCTGCTCCTCCTCCTCTCGTCTGGCAGCTCCCTGAGGGTATGACACCCAGGACTGGTGCTCGTTCTGGGGTAGCAGGTCAGGCAGAGGTCCCTGCCTGCTGGAGGCCTCCTGCTGCTCCTCTCTGTCCGAGTCTGCAGCAGAAAATGAGGTAAAAACAGCAAATAAATATGGAAATAAAATAAAAACCAGAGCGGAAAGAAGTCTGCTTTATTGGTTTTGCAGAGTTGATAGATTTTTCAAAAAAACAGCATTCATAAGTTTCTGAAAATAATTCCAAACAGCAGCTGTCCTTCAGAAGTCGCCACGGTGTCCAGGCAACAACCCCTGCTCACCTTTAGCTAAAGTAACCAAGAGGGTGAAGAACTCAGCTCAGGATCAGCTGTGACCAATGCTCTCTGGTTCTCCCAGAGTTTGGTTTTGTTCTGGAGCCGGAGGTGGAGAAGGCTGGAGGACAGATTCCAGCATCTGCTTAAACTCATCTAACTACGCTGCATGGATCCAAATAATGATGGAATTCATTCCACACACTGACGACAGAGGCCACCGGCTCACGTGGACTCAGGGGTGAGGACAGAACTGCAAAAACAGAACACAGTCCTGCTATTTTTGAATAGAGGGACTTTGGTTCAAGGCTGAGTGTTGGTCAAAGTACCATTTTCAATGAAATCTCGTGGTGCAGCAGTGATGTCATCTTTGTTTGATCCCACAAAAATCCCACAGAAACAAAGGTTTGAAAACAAATTAACCCTCGCCGTGATTTTGCCGATCAACACAGGTTGTGCCGTTTCAATGTCAAACTCTGGATTCTTCTCAGTTTTCCTGTTCATTAAAAATGAAACATTTCTAACCCTTCCCTCTCTCAACGACGTCCTGTCCCCGTTTACACGTGAAGAATAAACCGACATCTCCGTCCACATGTAGCAACGAGGATGTGTTAACCAAAAGAGATCTGTCCCTCGACGGAGCTTTCAGGAGCCAGACACACTCAGGGGCTCCAGGAGCAAATTTCCTGGACTCGTCTCGATGTTCTGGCTGTTGATACTTTGCAAAAACCTTTCCAGGATTTCCGTGTTATTGAATCCAAATGCCATTGTTTAATAAATTCCATGACTTTTCCAGGTTTTTCAAGACTGAACCCTGAATAAAACCCTGCAAACTCACATGACATCCAACATTTCAATAAAGCAATTAATAATACAACAACAGTCTGTTTGGTATTCAGTTCCAAATGACCAGCATCTCCTTCCACACACACACACACACACACACACACACACACACACGCACGCACATGCACACACACACTTTTAGGGGAACCTGATGGGTAAAGATGACTTATTCTCTTCTTCATGGAACTTGGGAGAGTAATCTCTTAATCTGCTTAATAAGTCTGGTATGGAGAGGTACTGTGTGTGTGTGTGTGTGTGTGTGTGTGTGTGTGTGTGTGTGTGTGTGTGTGCGTGTGTGTGTGTGTGTTGTGGGGGGGGGGGTTATGTGTTTTCAATCTGTGTTTACTTAAAAACAAACAAGTTTTACTCAAATGTGTGTACACAGTTGTCCTTCTTCCTCCTACTGCTCATCACCGCCCCTTAAACAGGATGTAACAGCAAACTAGAACAAGAGCTGGTGACTCCTTGGATTCTGCTCCTTGTCCTCCTTTCTTTTTTATTTCCCACTGAAATGAGACAGAAAGGAATCTTCCCGTTCAACTCATAGAAAAATCATCTCTGAGGCCCTTGGAAGCTATGAGGTGAGTAGCTGGAGCATCTAGCTGGGGCAAGTAGCTGGGGTAAGTAGCTGGGGCAAGTAGCTGGGGCGAGTAGCTGGAGCATCTAGCTGGGGCAAGTAGCTGGGGCGAGTAGCTGGAGCATCTAGCTGGGGCAAGTAGCTGGGGCGAGTAGCTGGAGCATCTAGCTGGGGCAAGTAGCTGGGGCGAGTAGCTGGGGCGAGTAGCTGGAGCATCTAGCTGGAGCATCTAGCTGGGGCAAGTAGCTGGGGCAAGTAGCTGGGGCGAGTAGCTGGAGCATCTAGCTGAGGCAAGTAGCTGGGGCGAGTAGCTGGAGCATCTAGCTGGGGCAAGTAGCTGGGGCGAGTAGCTGGAGCATCTAGCTGGGGCAAGTAGCTGGGGCGAGTAGCTGGAGCATCTAGCTGGCGTGAGTAGCTGGGGCGAGTAGCTGGGGCGAGTAGCTGAGGCATCTAGCTGGGGCATCTAGCTGGGGCGAGTAGCTGAGGCGTGTAGCTGGGGCATCTAGCTGGGGCATCTAGCTGGGGCGAGTAGCTGGGATGTCTAGCTGGGGCGAGTAGCTGGGGCGAGTAGCTGAGGGGTGTAGCTGGGGTGAGTAGCTGGGGCATCTAGCTGGGGTGAGTAGCTGGGGCGAGTAGCTGAGGTGTGTAGCTGGGGCGAGTAGCTGGGGCATCTAGCTGGGGTGAGTAGCTGAGGTGTGTAGCTGGGGCGAGTAGCTGAGGTGTGTAGCTGGGGCGAGTAGCTGGGGCATCTAGCTGGTGTGAGTAGCTGGGGCATCTAGCTGGGGTGAGTAGCTGGGGCAAGTAGCTGAGGTGTGTAGCTAGGGTGAGTAGCTGAGGCGTGTAGCTGGGGCATCTAGCTGGGGTGAGTGGCTGGGGCATCTAGCTGGGGTGAGTAGCTGGGGCATCTAGCTGGGGTGAGTAGCTGGGGCATCTAGCTGGTGTGAGTAGCTGGGGCATCTAGCTGGGGTGAGTAGCTGGGGCATCTAGCTGGGGTGAGTAGCTGGGGCATCTAGCTGGGGTGAGTAGCTGAGGCGAGTAGCTGAGGTGTGTAGCTGGGGCATCTAGCTGGGGTGAGTAGCTGGGGCATCTAGCTGGGGTGAGTAGCTGAGGCGTGTAGCTGGGGTGAGTAGCTGGGGCATCTAGCTGGGGTGAGTAGCTGGGGCGAGTAGCTGAGGTGTGTAGCTGGGGCATCTAGCTGGGGTGAGTAGCTGGGGCATCTAGCTGGGGTGAGTAGCTGAGGCGTGTAGCTGGGGTGAGTAGCTGGGGCATCTAGCTGGGGTGAGTAGCTGGGGCATCTAGCTGGGGTGAGTACCTGGGGCGTGTAGCTGGGGTCAGTAGCTGACACACCTTAAGGTTCTAGCTCGTCTCTGACAGGTCCAAAATGACCACTGTCTCCGGCACCAAGCTGGGCGCCCACAGTAACCACAACTCTAGTTGCCGTAGAGACGGACATCCCTGGCAACAGCAGCAGCTGCTTTGCTAGGAGGATTACAACTGATCCTTAAAGATGCAGGTGACTAGACGAGGAGAAATGGGAGCACGGGGGAGAAATAAAGAACAACAACAAACAAATGGGAAAACCCTGGCTTGTTGCCAAGGTAACTCTGAGACAGCACTCCCAGAGATGTCTCCGTGTGATTGGTGGACGGAACAGAGGGCTGAGCTCTGATAGGCTGGAGGGAAGAAGGGGCAGGGCTGACAAGGTGACATGAGGACACCCCACACCAGTTAAGTAGGGGAGGGAGAGAGAGAGAGAGAGAGAGAGAGAGAGAGAGAGAGAGAGAGAGAGAGAGAGAGAGAGAGAGAGAGAGAGACCTGGTGACATCACCAACATGTTGTTACTAAATCAGGACATCCAACATGTCAGGGGTTAATTATTCCCACGTCACTTCGGTCCATCAGCCTTCTACAATAGCGGCAGCAGCAGGAAGTGTTGCCATGGTGACGCTGCTGCAGTCAAGTTTGACTGGAGGAGTGAAACTCTACCACCAGTCTCTGTCACTTCAGCTGCGTCAACAGTAGCAGCACACACGTGATGTCATCTGCACCTCGTCAGTATCGGCTGATGTCACCGACCTATTAATGGAGTGATTGGTTGCGTCTCAGTGGAGCTGTGGCGTGACTACGGGCCCGTCCTCGGTGACCCCGCCTCTCATTTCACAACAGCTGGATCACCAAAACATCCGCTTATACTGTCAAGTATATTCTTGAACGTGTCTGCCAGCAGACGGACCGGAACATCCGCCCACGGAACGTGTGACCATTAACCGTCACTCCCACCCATCAGCAGCTGCACCAGCGTCACCAGCTCGGTAATTACAGTCCCTGGCCATCCCTTCATTGACCCTAATCGCCTCTCTAATTGATTAACCAGGTCACCGCAGAGCTGAATAAATAATTAACACACTTAAGACTGCGTAACAAAACTGACCCTCTTATTAGCCGCCAGGCTCAACCTGATTGACAAACCTAAGTCTTCCTCTGCTGCACTGACAAGGAGACTCTGCACATTCATAGATTCATGAGTGGCTGACAGAGGTGTCATCGGTCATTCGTAACTCTTTGAACTTGTCTGGAGGGGAGGTGACAAGCGCCCCCCTCTCCCATCCAAGCCTCTGATTCTGGTTTTGACTGCAGGTCTCCGGCCCCTCATCTGTGGACCGGCCGATGGCCGGTGTCAGCTACCAGCCTGACTCTGACTGTGCTCACTAGAGGAGGAGATGCAGCTAGAACAAGTCTGAACATGCCCACGGTGCACAGCTGACCTACAGCTGAGCCTGGGGGGAGAGGTGGGGGCGGGAGGAGATGTGGGGGGGGTGGCGGTGGAAGTGTAGCTACAAATCTGTCACCACACAGTCAGCTAGCGGCTGAATGCGTCAGACGAGCCTCATGGAAGTTTCTCTGGGCTGAAATCAAGACGGAAGAAGGCCGCCACTCTCCTGGAGCAACAGAGCAGTGCGTGAAACATGGGCAGTGCTCCAGCAGCAGCAGGGCGACTCCCCAAACGCCGCCGGCACTGCGAACAGGGAGGAGGTGCTGACAAACAACAGACCCTCACCGTCATGGAGGCGCCGCCGTTTCACTCACACCAGCCAGGCTGACAACGCTGATATTTACTTTGAGGCTACGGGATCAAAACTGTTCCCTCACTTTAGTTACTGTGGGTTCCTGACAGGTTCTAAACACCGTGGCCCCTCCCCCTGACAGCCGTGAGGTGAATCAGGAAAGGTCACAGAATGCGAGGCCAAAACCGCTTCTGTCTCCATGGCGACTCCGTAGAATATCAGACAAACAGCACTGAGTATGTTCACACAGACAGCAACAATCACCCAACCACACGTCACGCTCACTACCGCCATATTTCACATCAAGCTGCTGACAGGAGTCGATGCGAGGACGCTAGAGTCTGAATGGAGGCCGGCCCCTTTGCCTCCGTCCAGAAGCTGGTCAACGCCCTGCGAGGACCAGCTGGCCTCAGGGCGAGACGCCTCAGGACCGGTCTAAGCTCCTTTAGCTCCCACTGTCACCTTCATCAGGTCAAGGTTATCAGAAAATGTTGTTTACATGTTTCATCTGGTTCCTGTCGGATCATTGCAGTGGGTGGAGTCAGCGCCAGCAGTGGGTGGAGACAACAGCAACAATTCCCTCCTCATCTCCTGACAGCAGGACCAGGACACGGGTCCGAGGTCCGTCAGGGAGATTCTCACGTCTCTGACGTCACTCCTCCTCAAACCTCTAAACACTCCAGGCATCAAACAGCAGTTTCCTGGTTCACCGGTGAGGAGGCCTGCCTCTGCCCCCCCCCAACATGAGTTCCTCCTCTCTACGGCCACTGCAGGCCAGCAGCCATGCAGGGTTTAAGTAGTAGTAGTAGTAGTAGTAGTAGTAGTATTTTCTAAATTAAGAACCATATAGAATTATTTTGATATCTTTTTTGGCTCCTGGACCTCGTCTTCGACCCATCAACCTTGGATGCCTTTGACTAACAAGGAAACCGTAACTTTCTCTCATTCGGTCCACAGCATGAATCTTTTCTTCGACACTGTAAAATGTGTTCATTCATTACTTAGCAATTTAAAGCCCAAACATGATCGTACCTGAGAAGGCACTTGGTGGGACTCTGGCTCCGCCCCTGTCGTCCCTCCAGCTGCAGGGAGGTGAAGGAGGAGGGATCATTGATGGCACCGACACAGGTAACCGCCGTTGCGTCTGAGGCTTGGCCCGGCCCTCGGGGACCGGGTACGGCAGCGGCAAACAGTCAGCCTGCCAGGGGCGCAGACGGGCGCTGTTATAGTGGAGGTGAATGGCGCCGGAGCCGGAGGTGATGGTGGGGCTGGTGAGCAAGCTCGGCCAGGTGTGGAAGGAGCCAGGAAGCTCCACGTGGCAGGTGCTGCTCCCTCTGGCGCCGGCTTCCCCGACGTTATCGATGGTCTCTGCACGGGCCATCTCAGTAGGAACCTGAAACACACACACACACACAAATAAAGAGCCGTCCAGCCGAGTGTGTTGAACCGTAGAGTTTCACAGTCGCATCCTGAGGCTTCAGGGAGACGATGAGCAGTTTCATTTCACTTTTTTTTAAATGCTTCTGAAAGGAATGTTGCATTCAGGGACATTCAGGTGCATTAAAACCAACAGCCAGGGGGGGTGTGGCTCAGAGGTAGGGTGGCCGTCCAACAACCGAAGGGTCGCTGGTTCGATCCCCACTTCCCATGGACCATGTCCAAGTGTCCTTGAGCAAGATACTGAACCCCTGATTACTCCTGATGACTCGGGGATGGACTGGTGACCCGTCCAGGGTGAACCCCGCCTCTCACCCAATGTCAGCTGGGCTAGGCTCCACCCCCCAGGCCCTTGACGGATGAGTGGTACAGAAAATGGATCGATGGATGGAAGTTTGGCAAAAGAAATTGAAATCTGATCGACAAACTTCACCTGTAACTCGTACAATTGTATGTTTTACTTCCATTTTCTATACCCCCCCCCCCCCAGCACCGGGTTTGACCTACAGTTCTAAAACCAGCCGCGGGGGGGCAACAGCGAGGTCCCTGTTCGTGAGCACGAGACCTCTTGTTTGTAAACAAACCCGCGCCGGCCGAGCGCAAAGGGGTCGCGCACGCGCACACGAAGAGCGAGTGCGCGTTTACGCGCCAAATGTGGACGAGAGGAAGTCGATACCGCGGATGAAACACTGACGCATCAGCGCAGCGCTGCGCCTCTCTGCGGCTACGCGGGGACACGCCGCAGCTGGATGGACGGACATTAACAACCGGAAGCAAATAATCCGGGTCAGGAAACCAGTGTGAACTCATTCAGCAGGACTTCCGCTACACAGACGCGTAACACCGCGTATCCAGGCGAAAGCTGGCGGTGGTGCTCAACCCAGCACCGACCCTCCAACCTCTGGACTTCCAGAAGCCTTCACTGCCGAGATCAAATCAAAACATCCCGATGGAGGCGAGCGAGCAACCGCGGAGGGTTGGGAGTGACAGCTGAAGCCGCTCCGCGCTGTCAAAACTCCCGCCGCGGACAACAACAAAAACAAGGATAATAACAACAACAACAACGGTAATAACAATAATAATAGCAACAATGAGCACAAGACGACTCACCGAGTTCGTGAGTCGATCCGTGGTGAGTCGGACTGCAGCAGGTGGACATCAGACACGCCGAAATGAGCCAAAAACGAGCGCTTGACGCAGCCGGAGATTCAGGAGAAGAAGAAGAAACCGAATCATTCCATCGTTGTCGGTTCGGATTGTCTCGGGTGAAGATGTTAACCCCTCAGGACCGGACTGCCGGCATAATACTTGCGTTTAAGTGGGACCTCTCAGCGGCTCTCCATTTATATACGAGCTTTGTCAAGGACAAGTTGTCAAGAGGAGCATCCGGTGTGGTTACCAAAATAAAACTAGGGACGTGCCGGACAAAATTATTCCGTGAGATGAGACACAACAGGTTTTTGTGAAATCTAATTAAATATGCACTGATTATTTTTGCATAAATGTCCAGACTGGAAAGCCAAACCATGAAAGATAAACGATTTTTTAATTATTATTGTGGTGAGTAGAGTGACTTGTCCTTAACATAAAACAACCAAACGAACCTCAGCCGCTGGCGGCTGCTGTACTGGAACTTGTGACCGACGCGGTTCCAATGAGTCCAACACGTCTTTTGCAATCGTCATCATTTATTTTCAGACTCGCGCTCTCAGCACCGTGCATACAAACACAAAAGGCTCACATATTTGTGAGGCACTTAAACAAAGGTGACAAGGAAACCACGACGGTCGAAACACGGAGTGCGCGTCCCGTCAGCAGCACACCTGCTGAGTGATTACCTGAGGCTGCAATTAACACTTCTAGTGGCTCACAGTACAGAGCGCCACCCACTGCGACCTGCAGGTAATAAACAAAAAAAGACACACTCACACATACCCCCCCCCCCCCCCCCCTCAAAAAATAGCTCCAACAGCGAGATAGTGAGATACTACAGTCCGGGGCTTTTTTAAGAGGGTAACTCTGGATATGTCGTATGAATATATTCCTCCATTAATCCGAAATTATTAACAGTGCAACCAAAAAAATCTGCTTTTAACGAAAAAAAAATCCAAAGTTGTAAACCTTTTTTTTGTATGTTGTCAATGGTCAATCTAGTTACGCAGTTATCAGTCCGCCACCCCATCAGAGTTGGATTGTTTGTGCCTGGGATGCGTTTCAGATACCAGTTCTTCTCTACTCACGCGGTCAATATGCTTTTATTTTGATATCTGGTTTACAGCTCCTGTGTGACTTGACTTGTTTCCGCATCCTCCTGACAAGTGCTGACATGCCCCCAGCCAAGCAGCTGGCTCTCTCTCCCCCTCCTTCTGTCTCTCTCTCCTCCCCCTTTTCTTTCCAGTTGCGTGCAAATGAGAGGAGTTTTTGCAGGATTGTAACATAAAAGATTCTGCTTGATGACTGCACCACTCCCCACCTGCCACTGTGTGTTACCCAGTACCACTGACCACACCAACATGTCCTCTAGGATTTCCAGACTGAACAGCGAACTTCCTGTGTTGTTCCTCCCCGACCTGTTAGCTGGGGATCTCATCTCAGGATGTTTCCTTGGCATGTGACAGGAATCAACAAAACACCCCCCCTCCCTCCCTCATGCACATACACACACTCCCCTTTTCTCACCCCAGTTTCCCTCTCAGCATGACACATCTGCAGCAGCTGGAAGCCAACATCTGGACGACATTACATTCACTGCAAGTGAGCATCAGAGCAGCTGGAGCCGGTGACGCCTCTGACGGTTGGGATTTGAGCGTTTGCTGTGGACCCAGTACAGTAGGAACCTGACACACTTGTGTTACGAACGCAAGGGGAAGGAACTGCTTCATTCATTCATTCATTCATCGTCTTCCGCTTATTCCTTTCTATGAAGGGTCGCGGGGGGTGGAGCCTATCCCAGCGTCTACGGTCGAGAGGCGGGGTTCACCCTGGACAGGTCGCCAGGAAGTAACTGCTTCAATTGTGGGAAATTATTTTCAAGCCAAGCGCCCAAAGTCACCATCTGGTAGAATCTACATCCTCTATGCACTCCTTCACTTTGACTTAAGATTAAAAAAAAAGTTGTACAACTTCTGGTTTGTCGCTGTTTTGGGTTTTCTTTTTGGCAGGAATTGTAGTTTACATAAATATTTAAATGGAACTCATCTTCAAACATCAGCTGCTTCAATGTCATGTGACCAGGTGACTCCACATCAACACCAAGCATAAGCACGTCACGTATCTGGTATAGCTACAGGAAAAATGACAGATTTTAGCATTAATGTATTCATAAAAGAGAGGAAAACCACTAATATTTTATAAAATGAGGACCGAATTATTTGTCCCGCGTTGTAATAATATCTGGTATTGATTTGTTGACTGTTAGAGCGCGAGGTCATGGAAAATATGTGGACATGAAAATAAAATATATCGCTGCATTTCACATTTATTTATGGTGTAAAGCAGAAGAAGCAGAATCTGGAATGAAGGTCTAAAGTCTAAAACAAAATTCACCACGATCAGAAAAACCACCTCAGTTATTACGCTTCTCTTGTTTTCCATTAAAGTGATTTATTCGAGGGAAAACTTACACTAAAGTTTAAAGTCAAAACAGAGGCTGAACTGTTCAAGCTTGTACTCCATCGTGTGAACACCCTGCATAATATTACCGTCCTCAATGACTTCAGAGCCCCCACCCCTGAGCCCCAGATCATTGTCTCCCCGGCCCACCCCTCAGTTGTGGGGCACGAGGTCGGCTGAGCGCCACGGTCGGAGGCTGCTTGATTGGCTGGAAATGGCCTCTTCTCTCAAGCCCCCTTGTTTTGTGGGGGGGTGTAAGGGGGCTGGTCTGTTCTCAGGTACATGCCCAGGCGAAGATCCTCTTCCACTTTTGACAGATAAACACACCGCTGAGGATAATCTGCCTTAGTGTTCAGTTTTCTGAACGCATGTTTTTAGCTGGCCTGTTTTATTTTAGTACTTTTATTATTTGTATAAATTTGTAGAGATCCTTTTAGGGGCTGAGACCCACAACTGACTGCCAACGCAGTGAATGATGATAGCCAGTACATGTACTTGGTCAACAACATGGAACGTCATCAGTCAGTCAAGGAGATACAGCAGTTACAGGCAAACGTTAGCTTAGCCAATTAGCTGCTGAAGCTAACGTTGAACCCAAAATACAGTCATTTTATCACACGTGAGAAAATGTTGCATGCTCGCTATATTCTGTTATTAATTTCGACCAAACTCCATGAAAGCTGTTACACTATATTACTTTTTGACAGATTTTTATATGAGGGTTTGTTTTATAAATCATAGGCACAATCCTATCACTCAGTGCTGATGCTAGCCAGGATTTATGTATTCCAGGAAAACAGTCACTGAAAAATGAGAATCCACAAGATCTAAATACAACAGTCGGCTTTCCTGACAAGTGGATTTCTTTATCAAACTCTGTTGTACTTGTGGACGGAATTCGAACTGTGGTTCCAGCACATGACACATACATGACACATACATGACGTGGATATTATGAGCTTACTCAGACTCAAGATATTTCGTCCTTGTTGGTGAGTAGTATCACACGTGTACCTGTGTTGAGGCCTTCTACATTTTAGGTCTCTCTCTGAAGAGTTCAACCATGGGAGATGAAGTTGACAAGCTGGTTTTCGATATCGGATCTGACACATGCAAAGTGGGTTTCAACAGAGATGAAAGTCCGACTGTTGTCTTCCCGTCCATTGTTGGTTGGCCCAAAAATCAGGTGAGTGCTGTGCAAGTGACGAACAAGCTATAGCTAGTTTTTTCATGTTCTTACGACAAAAAAGTCAACCGAAATGACTATAATAGTTCCAATATTGATCTAGAACATTACAACAGGCAGCTGTTGAAGCATTTTAAGTTTTCCTCTAACCTTTGCCCAGGGGGTGGTGGGGTTGAGGGATGGCTATGTTGGTAACGAAGCACAGGATAAGAGGGACTATCTCACCCTGAAGTCCCCCGTGGAGAACGGCGTCATCATGGACTGGGACAACATGGAGAAGATCTGGTATTACACCTTCTATACTGAGCTGAGACTTTCCCCCGAGGAGCATCCGGTCCTGTTCACAGAGGCCCCTCTGAACCCCAAGGCCAACAGGGAGAAGATGATGGAGGTATACACCACCTACAACACCACTACTACGACATCATCCAGAGTTCAGCTCCAAATGTGGGAATAAACATCCCAGGAGCGGCTTTGCGCGAAAGAATCCAGAGGTGTAATTTACCCCGAAGGAAGCTCATTGGCATCATGACCTGTTTGCTTTGGCGCCAGTGGGTCGGCCATCTTGGGCCGCTACTTCTTGGAAAATAGACATTCATTTGTGTTTATCACAAAGCTAATTTTTGTTACAAAACAGAAGAAACAAAAGCTGCATTCTTGGGCTATTCAGACGGAAGGAACCCCTTGCTGTCCTCTGACTGTTCTCTCATTTAGATCATGTTCGAGAACCTCATGATCCCTTCCATGTACACTGCCAGCCAGCCTGTGCTGTCCCTGTTCGCCTCTGGTCTCACCACCGGTATCGCCATAGATTCTGGATATGGTGTAACCCACACAGTGCCCATCTACGAGGGTCTGGCTCTGCACCACGCCATCCAGCGCCTCAACTTGGCCGGCTGTGCCCTTACAGACTACCTCATGAAGATGCTGACAGAGCGTGGCTACCGCTTCACCACCTTAATTGAAAGGGAACTTGTGCGCGACATCAAGGAGAAACTCTGCTACGTCGCCTTGGACTTTGAGCAGGAGATGAACACAGCTGCCGCCTCCTCGTCCCTGGAGAAGAGCTACAAGCTCCCTGACGGACAGGTCATCACCGTAGGCAGCGAGAGCTTCAGTTGCCCAGAGGCCCTCTTCCAGCCTTCCTTTCTCGGTATATTTCCTGGTTGACATGCTGCAGGTCAAAGATCAAGAACGTACAATAAATACCCAGCGTTTCTGATCTCAGGTGTGGAGTCCGGTGGAATCCACAAGGACACCTACAACAGCATCATGAAGTGTGACCACGACATCCATAAGGACCTGTGCGCCCACACTGTGCTGTCCGGAGGTAACACCATGTACCGGGGCTTCGCTACCAGGATGCAGCAGGAGACTGAACGCCTGGTCCCCTCAGTGAAGGTCAAGGTGAGCTGAGGCTGAACAGAAGCATTTGGTCGGTGTAAAAATTCGGAGCTACGTTTAGGGGCAAACTGCTTCAGTATTCAAACAGGTTTTGTGTGTTTTCCAGATGTTTGCCCCCCCACAGCGTAAGCATTCCGTCTGGATTGGAGGCTCCATCCTGGCCTCGCTCTTCACCTCCCAGTGGGTCAGCAAGCAGGAGTACGAGGAGAACGGCCCGTCTGCCGTCCACTGGAAGTTTTACTGATCCAACGCTCTCATCAACATGTAGATGAAATGGCAATTCATCGTTTTTTTTTTTGTTCTGAGCCACAAGTCGTTGAATTGTCTTCTTGTACGTGGCGACAGGAATCTCATCAGACGCTGTCAGGAACTAAACACCTGCCGTTGACACCTGTGATGAAGTCACCTGCCGGGTTTTCAGTTCCAAACGATATCAATATTGTTCTCTGCCCTGCTAGGTGTGTATTAGTGTGTGTTTCGGAGACGTATACACACACACACACACACACACTGTAACTTGAGTGTCGCTGTGCAACCGGAGCGATGGCATGACGGCACCAGGCAAGGTGCGCGCAGCTCTGTTACCTGCATCTGTGTCTTCATGAGACGTTCTCATTCATGCCAGAAGGGGTTCTTTCTTTTTTTCCTGATTTTCTAATTTACTTGAGAGAAGAAGAATCAAAAAGTCCCTTTTTTTTTTCCAAGTTTAGCGAGATAATCTTTCACGACGAGGAAAACAAATCTGTAGCCGCATTTTTCTGAGTTAACGCAATGCAATTTTTGTTGGACAAACTTCAGCCCTGTTTTTCTGATAAATTGAGGTAAATTTTACATGGCAGAAAAAAAAGGATTTGGATAATTAAAGGAGAAAGTGAGTAGACTTTTTAACGACAACCCCTTTAAACCAGAAACACAGGAAGGAAATCGTTGTTGTTTTTTCCCTTTAAAAAAGGAGGGCAATTTTTTTTCAATCTTGTATCCGTTTATCTCATTAATTCAGAAAGACAGGGATTATTTCAGTCAGGTGCTAGAATGCCACTTCTGTATATTTTTGTTACCCAGCATGCTCTTGTGCCTCTGGTGGGCGGGACATCCAGGCCTCTGTTGCTGTGATAAACACATAAATGCAACAAACAGAACAACAATTATTTTTTTCTTCCTTCTTCTGTGCTTCAGTTACACAATCTCACGCTCAAACCTCAAAACCTGGGACTCGACTCCACTGTACAACCACAGCTGTTCTTCGCCGGGATGAAGGGAAATGACAACGTGTGACTTCCTGTTTCATAACCGGCGGGCTGACCGGCGGCCATCAGTCAAATGCAGGTCACAAGTTTGTGACAGCAGCTCGTATGTGGGATTACAAATGTTCATTGAAAGCAACATAACGCGTTCAAGTTGGCCTTTGCCCACGAGACTAACCTTTGACCTCTGACCTCTAGAGGGTAAAAACATGTTTAAGTGAGCTGCTTTGAAGGAGCAGCATTTGCCGCCCAGTCTGTCAGCAAAACTGCAATCTTGTCGGCCATCTTGGAAGTTTACTAGTCACAGGATACTTTGCCAGCTTAACACCAAGTAAGACTGGGGTGCTAACGGTTAATGTGAATGCCCACATGGGCAAAGCAGATGCTAACTTTTTAGCACCCGTGCTAATCATTAGTGTTCGTTGCTAATGGACAGCGCTAGGTAGAGCCTCGCTGTGCCGTCATCAGTTTACCTTTACTGTCTCTCTCTTGTTGTGGACGGTCAAAGGGGGACGGGTTTAACACCCACCTGGTTCGTCACTCAGAAAGGAGCATCGGGCCGCTGGGGAGGCGCCAGTCAAACGCATCATTTTCATGTGAGAGCCTTGTGATTTTGAATTTAAAAAGAAAAAAAGTTCTTATGCAACTTCAGTCACAAAGTTATATAAACTCCTCCATGTTTTTTTGGGGGGGGGGGGGCGGGGCTCAGGTGTCTGGAACCAAAACAAAATGAAAATAGTTTTTTTTTGTTGTTGTTGTCATGAATGAGAAGGTGGCGAAGGCGTTGTCAGGCCGGAGGAACGCACGTGGTGAGTTCCAGTGACCTGCAGTGACCTAAACAGAAGGCCTCAGCGTGTGTCCTCACAACTGAAAGCTGAGCCAGTGCTTCTGTTGCTAAATGACATCATCGATTTCACCCCCCCCCCCCCCGCTTTTTAAAATAATTTCTTCTCTTCTTCTCCACTAAACATGTAACTTTCCTAAATGAGAAGTAAAACCACCTTTTCTGGGTCTCTTTTTTTTTCAATTCTTTGCACGTTCACGTCTTTTTGTTTTTATCCGCTGTCAAAACGTCACTTCCTCTCAATCTCAACGTTTGGCTTCGTCCAATCCTCTTTTCTTGGCCAGTGACGCACGTCATTCCTTTATTTCTTCTTTGATAATATTTCCTTGATCCTCCTGTCACACCAAACGACCCCCACCTTTCCCCTCCACCTTGAGCTGGTCAATGTTCATGTCTGACAGTTCGTTTCTATCCAGCTTTTATTGTGCGCATTTTCAATTTGTGCAGAAAAGAAACACAGAAACTTTGAATGAATATCAAACTTTGGTTCATCCGTGAACAATAAACGTGGATGAACGTGGCACAGATTCAGTGAATGAATGAGAGCACGTAACTGGAATATTGGTCGATCAGATTCAGATTCCTCGTTGAGTTCCAGAGCCTCTCGAGCAGCCCGGTGGAGCTGAGGCCCATCGGGGGCTCCCCCCGTTCCCCGGAGGAGAGGTGGCGACTCTCTCAGCTGAGGTGGGAACTGTGACCTGCTTGCGGACGCTTGCTTACATCAACAAGAGCACCCACCGCCATCGTCATCCCTCCGTGATCAGAGCCTCGAGGTTGTTGTTTGGCTCTCACAACAATGAGCTCATCCCCAATGTGCCGGCCTCCTACATCCAGACTCAAAGTGAAAGGGGATCTGGTCTGAGCTGCGTGAGATCAGCATGCTGACCCAGCATATACGAACCGACCAGGCGACAGGATCAACCACAATCAGTCGACCAGGAGCAACACGAGTGCGTTTCCTAACAAGCTACATGAGGGATCTGTTGTCGCCTGAAGGTCTCGGTGTGTTTACATCATTTATTTAGTTGCTACGTGGTCAGCCAGCTACAAATACAGGAGCTGGACTTCCTGTCGTTATCTAACAATGTCATGTTGTCTCGTCCCAGCGTGTCCTGCCACATTCCATCACATTTTTTGCTCTGGCATGTCTCATGACATCAAGTGGTGGTGCGTCATGTCATGTGACCTCACGTATGATGTGGTGCATCAGTGGGTTGTGAGGCTGCGTCTCTTCAGCGGCGTTGCTGTTACCTTAAAGGTGCCATGAGGAGTTTCATCGAAGGCTAATAAAAGTGGTGGCTGCACCGGATGGTGAACTTGATGGATGAAACTGAGACGGTTGGTGCTCAGGGGAAGCCACTGTTTTCTGGACAAACCTCGTGTTGTCTCAGGGGACAGAATTGTCCGTCCTTCTTTTGCAGTCTGAGTTACGTCTGCGGGTCCACAGAGACGCCACTCACTGCCTCTTCACGAACAGAAAACAGCTCACACCACAGCTGGTTCATGAGGACGTCTGTCCCACATTTTATGAAGGTTCAGCTTTTTATCCTCGATTTAAATCCATCCTTGCTCCCATCCTCATCCTGTATCCTGCAGTCTCCTGCCCCCTGCTGTCCATTAGTGGAACAGCGTTTGTTTGACACTTTCTGCTGTGCTACAAACAGAGGAACCAGTTTCAGATCATATCATGTCACGTCTTGTAGATTTTTTTTTCTCCGTCTCGTAGCTTTTGCATCGCCTGTGTCATTTCTTGTCAGTACGTTGCCCTGATCAGACACCTAAGATGATGTACCAGCGTTGGTAAAAGTACACATATTCTTTTGTACGACAAGTACAGGTGCTCCAGTTAAAAAGAAAGAGACAGAAGCAGAGGAAGTGATTTAAACTTGTTTTTTCAAAACTGAAAAAAATGTGAAAGTATAGAAATGTGGTACTTTAGAGACAGACTGCAGCGGTTGTGGATGTTATGGTTCTGCAGGGGGAAATGCAATGACGGAATCTAGAAAAAAAATAGGTTTGCCTTTTTAACCTCTTTCTCACTGAGTAGCTTGCATACATAAAATGTTAAATACATCAAGCCAGTACACAGAGACATAACGAGGAGTGAACAAATGCTCACTGGAGACCAACGATGAGGAGGAGCTGTGCTCACGCGTGTGTTCACTTTTCTCGCTTTCTGCTTCAGTACCAGCAGAGACCGTCATCGTGGCTGTCTTCCACTGATGACGTCACATTGCTTCCTCCTGACCTTGGCCACCGGGTGGCGTCTGTCACTGATGCATGATTGTGGGTGGCAGGACAAACTCGAATGTTGCAGTGAAAATAAATATTTGTGTCACACAGGTAAAGTACAAGGCATAAGAGTGGAGCAGTGGTCCTCACTGTGGCCCCCCAGCAAGAAGGTTGTGGGTGGAGCCCCGGCTGCAGCACGGGGTCTTTCTGTGTGAGTCTCCATGTTCTCCCTTTTCCTGCTGGGTTCTCTCTGGTACTCCAGCTTCCTCCACAGTCCAAAGACATCAAGAGGGACCAGGTTAATCCAGACTCTAAATTGACCGTAGGCGTGGCTGGGAGAGCCAATGGTTGTCTGTCTCTATGTGTTGGCCCTGCCATGGACTGGTGACCTGTCCAGGGGGAAGGCTGCTAGGATAGGCTCCACCCCCACCACCCTGAACAGGATAAGTGATTGAAGATGGATGCATGTATGTTTCCACTCGTCCACCCAACAATACAAGAGAAGCCCAATACTGGGCTGCTCTGTCTGCTTTGGTAGCTGCTGCACCAGTGCCAGGGCTTACATTTACTGCTGATTTAACCACGTTGCACAATGCCATCAGTAAATACCTAGTTACTTTTGGTCTCGATCAGGAGTCACTGCTGAGGCTTGCGCGTACCACAGGTGTGCCTTTGGAGGAGCTGAAAGCAGAGATGTTGACACCATTGACTGCACAAAAAATAACCATAGACTTGGTATTGAAGTCGGCATCCGCGTGTGCAGGGGTAGTGGCATCAATTGCAGCAGAAGAAGGGTCGAGATGGATTCCATTCCTTGGAATCCCAGTAGCAATTGGCTGCTATTTTACCTCTGCCTACAGTTTACAGAGCGCTGCCCTCAACATGTGTGCTGAAGACTCACAGAGGGTCCTCAAACGCGCCCTGGGTTTGAACTGACAGGTGTGAAAAGACTACCTGAGTATGAGGCATTCAAAGCCACATTAACAGCTCTCTTACCTTGACTAAGACTTGGAGTGCTCCTCATCATATCTGAGCTCTGGCGCATCTGTCCTCCTTGTTTGATGGTCAAAATCTACAAATCTACCTGAGAGACAATAAAGTTTCCTGAACCTGTTTCTTGTCTCTGCTTCCAGTTGTTTGTGTCTCTATCACTCTTAAATGGGCACGACTGAATTGACTAAAAGAGAAGGAATTTTCTTTAAGGATTAAGGTGGTAAATAGTCAAGGCAACATACTGGGTTTAATACCTGCCAATCAAACTGAGACCTGAGGGATGATCTGCTGCTGGTAAGAAAACATTTGGGGGCTTGAGAACCAGAAGATATTTGCTTCGCCCAATATACAGCATGGTTGGGCTGCTATGGGACTATTGGTCACCCTGGACCCACTGGACCCCAGGTCCCTTAACCTCACCCTATCCTAACCCTAACCCTCTCTCATATGAATCAGTGTTTCAGGAGAAATAGCATGTCAGTATTTTCTCATGTTTCCTTTCACATTTATATATCAATAATGTAATAACATCATGTGGTCAGTATATTTAATCAGAAGTCAGGACAAAAACAAATGTGCCTTTATACAGAAATCAGTGAGACACAATAATAATGCACACAACGCAAACAGTGACTGCCCCTCTGCCGATGGAATCTTTTTAAATATTCATTATGAACATTATTTTTTCTCTCACAATTAAAAAAAAAAAAAATTGCAAAATTCTTTGGTTGGACATAAATTCAGACCAACTTATATACAAAGTTTTTTCAAGTCATTTTACCAGAACTGAACAACGTCAAAAAAAAGGGATACAATTACAGAGACTCTCATGAACAGATTGAGCAAATAAAATTAAGCATCATTGATGTGGAAATGAGTGTCACATTTTCATATTCATAACAGTTACATGAGTCGGGGGTTTCCTACCTGGGGGAGCAAGAAGGCAGTGGTCATGTGAGTCTTGCAGGAGGTACACGTTACTACAGGGTGTGTCGGTCTCTACTCACTGTATCAATACACTGTAATGGTTATTCAGGTGTTTGAACAAAGGTGTCACATCAAACCTCACAGTTCTAAGCTCCTACTGACACACTGAATTCAATGGCCGCCGACTCCGAGTGGAACCAGCATGTCAAATAATGTTTGTTGAGACATCGGGTTTATTCTGCCTGCTGCCATCCTTGTATTGCACAAACCCTAAAATACACGTAAAAGAACAACATGGTTGTTGTTGCTGATAAAAGTTCTTACCCAGGTTTACAGCCACCATGGGCACCCGGTCAAGGACGAGGGGATGTTCTTAATCTGCAAATGCAAACTTTTTTACTTTCTCTTCTTTACATCCCTTTTTTTTCCCACAAACACTTTACAAGCACAAACTGGGATTACTGACCAAAACTGACATCTACGGTTACCTGAGGAATTTTCAACTCTACTCTACTGATGTTAGGTGCCTATCTAAGAGGTTCCCAGCTGACTGTTTCTTCAGATGTCTCAAATGTGATGTTTTTATTCTTGCTTTGTTCCTCCACTCAAGACAAAAGGTTTTTTTTTTTTAAATCAGAACACCAAGATACATATATTTCAAAAGCCACGTCTTTACATGCTTTCACAACAAACCTGATCCACTCTAGCTGTCTGAACAGGAATCACAAAGGTGTCTATTTGGTCTACTAAGGACCACGTACTAGAACTGAACACAATGAGGCTCCACTGACCCAGTGTCAAGGCTGTCACGGGACCACCAAGCTCTTCATTGACACGTTTATGTCTCAATAGTCAAAATCTAGTATCCTCATGGGTGTTTCGTATGGATGAAACAGATTCACTTTAGTTCTTGTTCACACAGCTCAAATTTGATCAGGTCTGGATGAATGTTGTCCTGAACAGGATCTTTATTGCCTGTGTAAGACCAGTTTCTGATGTCCATGACAACCTGGCAGGTTATGTTACTCTGACACTTTCACTCGGAAAATCACACGCCCCAGAAACTTGTCTCGGTCATCTGAGTTGCGGAGGTCTGACCCTTCCACCTTACACTCCACTGTGTGCTCTGCGCTGTAGTCGTCCTTGGTCAACAGCAACTTCACAGCCACCAACGGCTGCACGTAGTCAGGCTGGAGACAACAAAACAGCCAATTAGCATGACAAGAAAAAAAACAAATCAGTTGTGTCCTAACAATAGCATTTCATTTAGAGATTTAAAAATCCTTGGCCTCCTACATGATCTCAACATCCATCCGTCCATCCATTTTTCATCCACTTATTCCTGTTAAGGGTCGCAGGGGGTTGGAGCCTATCCCAGTGGCTTTTGGGCGAGAGGCGGGGACAGGTCGCCAGTCCATCGCAGGGCCAACACATAGAAACAGACATCCATTCACACTCACATTCATACCTACGGTCAATTTAGAGTATCCAATTAACCTCGTCCCCAATTTTATATCTTTGGATTGTGGGATGAAGCCAGAACACCCGGAGAGAACCCACACAGGCACGGGGAGAACATGCAGACTCCACACAGAAAGATCCCGAGCTGGGACTAAAACCTGGAACCTTCTTGCTGTGAGGCAACAGTGCTGACCACTGCACCACCGTGATGCCTTCAACATCTATCTTTTAATGGAAACTGACGTAAGTTTAAAAAAAATTGGATAATTGTAAAGGGAATTTTCCTCCTGGAACCGTCATTTTATTGTGGTGCAGTTTGAGGACCCTAGGAGGTAGGCCCAGCCCAAACTGGATACATTAACTCGTGCCCTCATGGGCCCACCGCCTGGGTGGTGCCGCAAGGCCACAAGGCTGCCGGGGCCAGTCGCAGAGCCATCAGGCTGAAGAAGGAGGCCTACAGGGTGTGGCTGGTCTATGGGTCTCTGGAAGCAGCCGACTGGTACCAGCAGGCCAAGCAGTGTGAAGCCTTGGTGTTCACCGAGGCAAAAACTTGGGCGTGGGAGGAGTTCAGTGAGGCCATGGAGGAAGACTATCAATCAGCTCAGAAGAGGTTTTGGCAAACCGTCCGTCGCCTCAGGGGAGGAACGCAGCAACTCTTTCACAATGTTTACAGTGGTGATTGGAGGCTGCTGACATCAGCTGGCAAGGTAGCTGGATGGTCAAAGGAATAATTTGAGGAACTCCTCAATCCCACCAACACGTATTCCATGGAGGAAACAGAGCCTGGGGGGGGGGGGTCTTGGGGAGGGGTCACCTAATCTCCGGAGCAAAGATCGCCAAGACAATGAAACAACTTTATGGCGGCAGAGGTCTGGTCGTGGATGAGATCCGCCCTGTGTGTCTCAAGGCTCTGGATATTGTAACGCTGTCTTGGTTGACACGTCTCTGCAACATTGCATGGACATTGGGGGCAGCGCCTTTGAGCAGCTGACTAGGGTGGTGGTCCCCATCTTTAGAAAAGAGTACCAGAGGGTGTGTTCCAACTATTGGGGGTTCGCACTTCTCAGTGTCCCCGGAAAGGTCTATATTAGGGAACTGGAGAGGGTCATGTCCATAGTCAAACCTCAGATCAAGGAGGAGCAATGTGGTTTTCGTCTTGGTTGTGGAACCATGGATCAGCTCTTTACCCTTGCTAAGGTGCTGGAGGGGACATGGGAGTTTTCCCAACCATTGGCATGGCTTGTGACCATGTTTCCTGGGGCTCCCTGTGAGGGGGTACTCCTGGAATATGCGGTGGATGGCCCCTTACAAAGGGCCATTCAGTCTTTCTACCAGAGGGGTGAGAGTCTTTTTGCATTGCTGGCATTAAGTCAGACTTGTTCCCAGAGAGGGTTAGACTCCGCCAAGGCTGCCTTTTGTCACCGGTTCTGTTCATAACTTTTAAGGACAGAATTTCTAGGCGCAGCTAGGTGGTGGAGGATGTTGAGTTTGGTGGTGGAAGGATATTGTCTCTACTTTTTGCGGACGTCGTGATCCTCCATAACACAACAACCTCCAGCTCCTGCTGGGGCAGTTTGCAGCCGAATTGTGAAGCAGCTGGGATGAGAATCAGCACCTCAAAGTCTGAGGTCCTCAGCTGGAAAAGGGTGGCCTGCCCACTCCAGGTTGGGGAGGAGGTCCTGCCTCAGATGGCGTTTAAGTATCTCGGGATCCTCTTCACAAGTGAGGGTAGGATGGAGCGGGAGATTGACAGCCGGATTGGGGTGGCATCTGTAGGGATGTGGGCGCTAAACCAGTCCATTGTGGTGAAGCTAAAAGGTGAAGCTCTCGAACTGGGTGAGTCCACTGCTGACTGGGTTTTTTTTGGGTTAACTTGGTGGTTTATGTCCCCGACTCTGAGCGTGAACAGACTGGAGAAATCAATCCATCCATATTAAGTTGATTCCTCTAGCAAAGGGTTCCAACCAAAGGGTTCCCAAACATGGACAAGTTTTACCGTTTCAAATTGATGTAATCGTCTCTTCTAAATATTACTGTGGAAATGACCACCCCCCCCCCCCAAAAAAAAGTTGTCGTCACTCACATGAGTTTTCTTGCCATAATACGGGAAAAACATCTTATCCAAACGACCCTCTGCTGGAAAGTACTGGATCTGGAATTTGCTGTTGCTCTGTCAAAGAGAGAAGATTAATTTGTCTTAAAGATGACATTAATTCAAACTAGCAGCTGGTCAAAATAGATACAAATAAAAGGCCTAAAAGTTTAAGTGAACAGGATCTAACCAACAGAGACACTTTGACTGACAGCTTGCTGAGGAAGGCAGAGCAGGAGGGCGAGTAATCGCACAGACTACAACTGAAAAAACACAGAGAAAGAAGAAGAAGAACCGAACTCTAGGAACAACACAGCTAAACTGACCAGGATGAGGAAAAAGACTGGCCAGGTACAACACGGAAGAGAGGATCTGTCGAACAGAAACAAAAAGAATGCATCAGACAACAACAGACATGAGGGAAGAGACACAAAGGAACATGAGGGCACTTGGCTGAGCTACGTTAGCACGAGAGGGAGATGGTTTCCAAAACAAAACAGCGACTATACAAAAACGGAAAACACTGAATCCAATTACTGAGGACAATGAGCAACAACTCTTTTTGAAAACAAGATTCTATTCTCTTGCCACTTCAAAATATTGTCGCCGTTGCTCCAGTCTTCCCGGTGGACTGTTTTTATAAGTGACGTGTGTTTCTGCAGACATTCTACATGTTTTATCTGTCGCTAAGCTGCTGGTCACCCGGCAGCTCATCTGGTTTACCTTGGCAGTACAGTTGATGTAGGGGTCGCCACGGGGTCTCAGTCCAATTATCTGCAGATGGACAAAACCATGATGGAAAACTAAAATACCTGTAAAATTCCAATGATCACAAACATCCTTCTAGGAAGGATTTATCTACAAGTGTCACTACAGACCCGGTTCATCTTGACAAGGATGCAGGGTTTTCCTTCAGCGTATCCGAAGCTGGTGTCCGGTAAACCAGAGCACTGCCGCAGCGTGCTGCGTTTGAACTGGCAGACTTTCTTCACCGGCTCCTGGTTCTGTTCCGTGTACTCTCCCACCAGACACAGATCGTTACGCTCCTGAAGGCTGTCGTTGTACTCTGCGTGTGCAAAAGAACAGTGAGACCGACCGAAGGAAAGACTGCGTCTACTGTCATGGGGCACTAAAATTTCTGACAGATTACTGGAACAATCAGGACCCAACAGGCAAAAGACAAATGAGATTTTACACTCCAGGTCCAGGACAGGCGTGACGTGGAGGACCGAGAGGTCTGGGAACTGTTCTGGGAAACCGAAAAGCTCCATAACAGTAAATAAATGTACAGTGCTGACACTTTTGTTTGCAGTGTTAAGTTTTAGGAGTTGAAAGTTGAGCTGCTGGCAGACTTTGTGTGGATACTCACGCTGCAGAATGTTGTGCAGCTGCCGGATGTGCGGTTCATAGTCGGCTGGGTCGCTGCGGTTGAAGGAGACTTCGGCGGCGTGAGGGAGGATCACCAGACCTGCCACCAGCAGGACACGAGGAGACATGGTCACTCATGACTCACCAGAGACAAAGACCATTCGCCTCAGTTTACATAAAAGGCTATCACGGAAACCTGGTCATCTGCCGCGCTGAGGACACCCAAACATTGCGGATTCATTTGAGAGCAGTATTTTTGTTTCTTAGTGACACTGGCACAGGAAAGTACTGTATAAGTACAGTTATTGATTATTGATTTAACGCTGCAGGCTTCTTCTTTGGAATGTGATCTTTAAGAGACGAGTCTGTTCTCACCGCTCAGGACGCCTCCTGGTGATGACCAGGACACGGCGGCCAGCTGAATCTGGTTCTTATCTGATTTTCACGCTCAATGATGATAACGATAATAAAGCTTTCTGTTCTAATCTAGACCCCAGAGTCCATCTACATGGACCAGCTGAGTCTGTGCTGCCCCCTTACACAGCTGTTGTAGATTGATCCTTGTTGGGCTCATTAGCTTGTTTCATCTCGCCAACATGGTCATTCCAAGTTGTGAAGATATTGAGTAAAAATAGGAACTTGTTGGCCCATTAAATGAGAGGGTATAGCCGAGGTTATGACATCATCTTCCACAGCTCATCGTCACCTGCTGTAGACATTTGGCTCATTTGATTCAGATCCCTCAGGTTTTGCAGTTCTTTGTTTGCAGGGAACCAGTGGGTTTCCCCTCTGCAGGCGAACGGATGCAACAACACAACCACCCGAGTAGAAACGATCACCTGAGTAGAGACGATCACCCGAGTAGAAATGATCACCTGAGTAGAGACGATCACCCGAGTAGAAACGATCACCTGAGTAGAAACGATCACCTGAGTAGAAACGATCACCCTAGTAGAAATGATCACCTGAGTAGAAACAATCACCTGAGTAAACGATCACCTGAGTAGAAACGATCACCCAAGTGGAAATGATCACCTGAGTAGAAACAATCACCTGAATAAACGATCACCCAAGTAGAAATGATCACCTGAGTAGAAACAATCACCTGAGTAAACAAGCACCCGAGTAGAAACGATCACCTGAGTAGAAACGATCACCTGAGTAGAAATGATCACCTGAGTAGAGACAATCACCCGAGTAGAAATGATCACCTGAGTAGAAACGATCACCTGAGTAAACGATCACCCGAGTAGAAACGATCACCTGAGTAGAAACAATCACCTGAGTAGAAACAATCACCTAAGTAAACGATCACCCAAGTAGAAACGATCACCTGGGTAGAAACGATCACCTGGGTAGAAATGATCACCTGAGTAGAAACAATCACCTGAGTAGAAACAATCACCTGAGTAAACGATCACCTGAGTAAACGATCACCTGGGTAGAAACGATCACCTGAGTAGAAACGATCACCTGAGTAGAAACAATCACCTGAGTAGAAACAATCACCCAAGTAGAAACGATCACCCAAGTAGAAACGATCACCCAAGTAGAAACGATCACCCTAGTAGAAACGATCACCCAAGTAGAAACGATCACCCTAGTAGAAACGATCACCCGAGTAGAAACGATCACCCGAGTAGAAACGATCACTTGAGTAAAAGATCACTTGAGTAAAAGATCGCTTGAGTAGAAATGATCACCTGAGTAGAAACAATCACCTGAATAAACGATCACCCAAGTAAACGATCACATGAGTAGAAACGATCACCTGAGTAGAAATGATCACCTGAGTAGAAACAATCACCTGAGTAAACGATCACCTGAGTAGAAACGATCACCCAAGTGGAAATGATCACCTGAGTAGAAACAATCACCTGAATAAACGATCACCCAAGTAGAAATGATCACCTGAGTAGAAACAATCACCTGAGTAAACGATCACCTGAGTAGAAACGATCACCCAAGTGGAAATGATCACCTGAGTAGAAACAATCACCTGAATAAACGATCACCCAAGTAGAAATGATCTACTGAGTAGAAACAATCACCTGAGTAAACGATCACCCGAGTAGAAACGATCACCTGAGTAGAAACAATCACCTGAGTAGAAACAATCACCTGAGTAAACGATCACCCAAGTAGAAACGATCACCTGGGTAGAAACGATCACCTGAGTAGAAATGATCACCTGAGTAGAAATGATCACCTGAGTAAACGATCACCCGAGTAGAAACGATCACCTGAGTAGAAACAATCACTTGAGTAAAAGATCACTTGAGTAAAAGATCACTTGAGTAGAAATGATCACCTAAGTAGAAACAATCACCTGAATAAATGATCACCTGAGCAGAAACGATCACCTGAGTAGAAATGATCACCTGAGTAGAAATGATCACCTGAGTAGAGACGATCACCCGAGTAGAAATGATCACCTGAGTAGAAACGATCACCTGAGTAAACGATCACCCGAGTAGAAACGATCACCTGAGTAGAAACAATCACCTGAGTAGAAACAATCACCTAAGTAAACGATCACCCAAGTAGAAACGATCACCTGGGTAGAAACGATCACCTGAGTAGAAATGATCACCTGAGTAGAAACAATCACCTGAGTAGAAACAATCACCTGAGTAAACGATCACCTGAGTAAACGATCACCTGGGTAGAAACGATCACCTGGGTAGAAACGATCACCCGAGTAGAAAGGATCACCTGAGTAGAAACGATCACTTGAGTAAAAGATCACTTGAGTAAAAGATCGCTTGAGTAGAAATGATCACCTGAGTAGAAACAATCACCTGAATAAACGATCACCCAAGTAAACGATCACATGAGTAGAAACGATCACCTGAGTAGAAATGATCACCTGAGTAGAAACAATCACCTGAGTAAACGATCACCTGAGTAGAAACGATCACCCAAGTGGAAATGATCACCTGAGTAGAAACAATCACCTGAATAAACGATCACCCAAGTAGAAATGATCACCTGAGTAGAAACAATCACCTGAGTAAACGATCACCTGAGTAGAAACGATCACCCAAGTGGAAATGATCACCTGAGTAGAAACAATCACCTGAATAAACGATCACCCAAGTAGAAATGATCTACTGAGTAGAAACAATCACCTGAGTAAACGATCACCCGAGTAGAAACGATCACCTGAGTAGAAACAATCACCTGAGTAGAAACAATCACCTGAGTAAACGATCACCCAAGTAGAAACGATCACCTGGGTAGAAACGATCACCTGAGTAGAAATGATCACCTGAGTAAACGATCACCCGAGTAGAAACGATCACCTGAGTAGAAACGATCACTTGAGTAAAAGATCACTTGAGTAAAAGATCACTTGAGTAGAAATGATCACCTGAGTAGAAACAATCACCTGAATAAATGATCACCTGAGCAGAAACGATCACCTGAGTAGAAATGATCACCTGAAACAACTGATGACTAGAAACAACTCACCTGGGTTGGAAACTCGGTCTTGGCAGCGTGGAACGTTCTCATCGAGAGTCTGCAGCATCACCCACATGGTGAGGAAGAACATTCCTGCCAGAAATCCATAGAAGACGAGGTAGAAGAGGAGGATGAGACCTGAGGGAGGAAGAGCAGCCACACCGGAGGAATCCGGATCACACAAGATGGACAAAGGTTCCGTCTTATGGGTGTATTTTTTTTTAAATCGCAACGTAATCCTTCATCACTGGGTTGAAAATCTATGATCAATATATCGGGTCACACCCTTCACAACAGTTCAACCAATCAGCTTCTTGGCTGCTCAGCCAACCAGGAAGTGACCCAAACAAATGTAAACCCCGTCTGACAGTTACGTTTTCATGATAGAAAAGATGGAAAATGACAGAACAGTGTTTATTATCGGTATTGTTATTGATCTATGGGTTTGAATCGGTTCATTCCCATTCATTATGCCTGATCTCTGTCCTCACAGTTTTATTCATTTGTTTCAGATGAATTTTGTGTTTATTTTAAGCGAGTTAATTTATGGCGGTTTGCCTCCATGTGCGTCGTACCAGCGCCACTCACCGGGGGAGCGTCGCCGAAGTGTCTCAAAAACAGCAGTTAAGTGTCTGAATGACGTAACACACGTTGTTAATAAGCCCGATGTCATTTCGCTGTGTGTTTTCATTCTTTCTGTGTCATTTTTAAGCCATACTATTATCCTTTCCTTTTCATTTCATTCAAAGCAGAGGTGATACACTTCCGGTTTGTGAGGCGTTTTTATTAACAAAGTTGAATTTATTCCGTTTCGCCTGGAGGTCCGGCAGGTTCTTCTACCGCAGGTGTCTACAAAAAAATAATAATAAAAATACTGGTGCCATCGGACTCTGTCGGTCCCGTCCAGGAAGCTCAACATCCATGTCCCGCCGAACTAAGGCGGTCCGGTTCTGGTGCTGGTACCGACAGACCCACAGACAGACCGCGGGCGCCGCTCTTACCCCAGCTGCCGGCTGTCCGGCCCAGGAACGCTCCGGTCCTCGGGTTGTAGAGCGCATCCCTCCATGACTCCTCTTCCTTCGCTCCTCTCTTTGCCTCTTTATTTTCTCTCTTTCCTTCCGTTTTCTCGTCTTTATTCTCCTCCGCCTTCACCTCCTCTCCATCCTTCTCTGTCTGCTCTTGGCCCTGATCCTGGTTCTGGTCCTGATTCTGGTCCTGGGAGATGGACGACATGCTGACGCAGCGGGTTCGACCGACTCACCGGAGGCGGCTAATTAACGTGAAGCGGCTGAAAGCCGAGGAGCGCGCGCGCGCACGCACGCACGCACGCGCGTGCCTACAAACGGGCTGGATCTGCTGCTGCAGAGCGAAGAGCATGCGCAGTACGGTAAGCCAGTGGGTGAGCGGGCGAGTGGGGGTCAGCGCCACAGTTATGATGACGTCACATAGGTTTTGCATGACTGTTTACCACGTGAGGGATAATCAGTAACGATTGACCGTTAGCATCCCAGCAGACCTGATCAAATGCGTTTAAAACCATTTCACGTCATGAGTCGGACCTCCCACTGCAGCCAGCATCACACCTGAGGGCCGGGCGCCATTTATTAGCAACTAAACTATGAATATGGAAAGTAAAATGCAGGGTTTCATGGAACCACATCATCACGGGGAGATGAATAAAAGAAGAACAGCTGTTATGAAATGATGTGAGCTCACAGCAGTCATGTGACTGCAGGGCTGTCACGTGATTGGACCGAAGCAACGTTACACTGTGCTGATGTCACCTCAGTTCCTCTGAGAGGAGAGAAGGAAACATGAGAGGAGAGAAGGAAGGATGAGAGGACAGAAGGAAGGATGAGAGGAGAGAAGGAAGGATGAGAGGACAGAAGGAAGGATGAGAGGACAGAAGGAAGGATGAGAGGACAGAAGGAAGGATGAGAGGACAGAAGGAAACATGAGAGGAGAGAAGGAAGGATGAGAGGACAGAAGGAAGGATGAGAGGACAGAAGGAAACATGAGAGGAGAGAAGGAAGGATGAGAGGAGAGAAGGAAGGATGAGAGGACAGAAGGAAGGATGAGAGGAGAGAAGGAAGGATGAGAGGACAGAAGGAAGGATGAGAGGACAGAAGGAAACATGAGAGGACAGAAAGAAGGATGAGAGGGAAGGATGAGGACAGAAGGAAACATGAGAGGAGAGAAGGAAGGATGAGAGGACAGAAGGAAACATGTATCATTCAGTGGGTGGTTCCGTAGCCACCGTGAGGAACAGATAGAACTTGTTGGCAGGCCAGTATGACCCGCTTGCCCCCCATGGTTCCAGGTATGACCTGGAGCTCCCGTGGGCTGAGGAAAGAGTGTGTGTGTGTGTGTGTGTGTGTGTGTGTGTGTGGGGGGGGGGGGGGTTATTGGATGAAAAGCAAGTGTGTGCGTACCCCTGCCTGCCTGCCTGCTCCTGACCTGACAGTCGAAACCCTGCTGGGTCCTTCTTGTTTTTCAGGACCAACCAGCCGCTCAGAGAGAACCGTCAGCTTTTCACAGACTCAAGAAATCATAAATGGGAATTTGGGTTGGACCACCAGAACAGCTCAGTCCGCATCGGATACAGGCTCCCAGACCCTGTCAACACTCTGGCCAGAGTGCACAAGTAGACTAAGTGTGGACGTAGACCATGTGTGGTTCTTCCTCCAGTGTCTGTGGGTTCAGGTCTCATCAAGCACACGCTGGAATCAAGCTGTTTAAAATGAGCGAGAGAGGTGTCCTGTTCATTGATGTTGTGCTCTCTCTCTCGCCCTCTCTTTCTCCCTCTCTCGCTCTCTCGCTCTCTCTCTCTCCCTGAGCATCAGCAGCAGGGGGAGGAGTCAACAGGGTGAGGATGCTGTCAGGTTGCCTTGGATTCAGCCTACCGTTTTCTTGTGGCGACCGTCACCGAGGATGTGTGTGTGTGGCTGAAGGGTGTGTGAGCTGTGTGTGTGTGTGTGTATGTGTGTATGTGTGTGACAGTGAGTATGAGCAGGGTTTGATATCACAAAAGGACGGAGCAAAGACTGGAGGGCGTAAGGAGGCGTTTGAGGTTGTACATGGATTAACGCTGCAGACCAGAATCGCAGCAAGTCATCGTCTCCTCTGAGCTGCAGCGGCGATCTGAGAGGATGACAGGAAGCTTCCGTCCATCTTTGATTGTGTACAGGAAGGTCTGAAGGAGACACTGAGGGAGAGACTGAGGGAGGGATCGCAGGACAGATTGCCTGAAGGAGACAGTGAAGGAGAGAGTGGAGGAGGGAGAGGATGGAGGAAGTCTGAATCCTCTCAAATCCTCTGGTAAGTTTCCTCTAAGCATTCAAAGCTTCGCTCATTCATTCGTCTCGTTTATGGGTCAAAGGTCATGATCAGGGTTACATTCAGATGTTTATCATCTCAGACAGCCAACCGTTTTTGGTTTTTTTTCTTGGAGAGCTTAAAAAAATGTCACTTTTACTTGAAAAGGCACAACACAGCCATGTTTCATTCATTCATCCATCCATTCATTCCTTCGCTCTCTTCCTACTCCGGAGAGAGAAAAACAATGACGAGCAGATTTAAAGGATTCGGAAACATCGATTTCATCTCAAATCTCTCAGTTGTGGACTCGACAAGCCCACCTGAGTAGACCTGGACCAGCAGCGTTTTCTTCCTTCCTAAGGCGACGTTTGGACATTTTCCCTCGTACTTGGACAAACCTGAAACATGACAAACGCCTCCGTGTTCTTTAGGGGGGGGAAAAGGTTCATGTTAAGTTCGTCCTCTCTTTTTCTAATCAACACTTGAATGAGTTACGGTTTGACCAACGACTCTTTTTCAGACAAAAAGTTGAGAAAAATACTTTTATTTAGTGAAACCAGTGATTCCCAATTGATTCACCGTTCGTCTCCCAGTTGGTTTTTGGTCTCATTCCCATGTCGTTACTTCAGCTGTGAACAAGGATACCAAACAGCAGTCGTGGTCCCGGTCCCTGGACCCCCACTAAGGGGCTCCTCAGTGGTGCAGAACCACAGCCCCCCCCCCCTTCCTCAGCTGCTGCTTTTGGTCTGTGGAGCTTCTTCTTCACTTGTTTTTGCACCCAGACATGCAGTACTCTGACACCAGGTGCACAACAGCACCCTCAACTGTACGACAGGAGCAGGGAAAGAGGAGAGGACACAAAGCCTTTGATAACGAGGAACAGCGAACAAGCCGGTGTTCTAAGTTCTACTGAACTCCTCTGCTTCCTGAACCCGAGCCTGTCTTCTAGGGGTGAGACGCCTGCTCTTCTGTGAGGGCAGCTCTGACATCTGATTGGCTCACATTGATCTCCATGACGACAAGGGAGTGGTCATCTTTATTTAATTTGACAGGTGATCCCCACCCCCCAAACAGACTGAGGGCACAACAACATGATCAAGATCATTTCTGGATGTTGACCCCTGATGTTTATGCTAGCTGGTGTGAAGCCACCACTTGTGGAAGAATTGACCTTCTTGGAACATCGCCAGCTTCTATCCACTCTACGTTTTTAGCACAAAAGGTCAAAGCAACGCGAGCTAGCTGCCTGGCAGGGAGCTCAGGGGCTGCTGTGTGCCTCCGTCAGCTATGACATCATTTAGGATCAGGATTCATGGAGGAACTAGAGCAGGCAGGAAGCTATGGTCTTTGGATGGTTTGGTTTGGTTTTTATGTCCTACTGTGCTTGAATGCAGCACAGCTGACCATCTGGTATGAGAGCAGCGTCATTCTGACGGTAATGACATGCGACAGACTCAACATGAGTACCATCATACCCGAAGTTAAAACCCACTCCAGGCTAGTTGCTATGCTAGTTGCTAAGCTAGTTGCTAGGCTAGTTAGGGGCCACCTCCCAGAGGCAGCCAGCTCCAACTCCAGCGTGTATTTTTTTGTCTGTAGTTTCTTGCTGGTTCAGTTCTGGTCCCAGATTCCTGGGTCAAGAGAGATTTCTCTGTGTTTGGCCAGCTGGAGATGTCTTAGTGTGGTAATGAATCATTAAGCGTTTATGACAGGAGCAGAGCCTGGAGATGGGAGGCAGAGGAGCAACCAGCTGGCATCAGTGGTGAAGGTAGCAGGTCCCTCACACCATTAAACCAGGTTTGGGTAAAAGGTTCTGTCTCTCTTCCTCTCCTTCCTCACCCGTGGAACAGGAAGCATTACATCATGCTCCTCTGAGAGATGCTGCTGTTGCTAGGTTACTGCTGGCTGACTCCCCATTCCATTTTTAGAAGGATGCCAAGAGAGGTGGGGGAGGGGAACGTGGTGGAGGTGGTGGTGGGGGGGGATTATATCATCAGTGTGGGAAGGACTGATGGAAGAATGAAAGAATGCAAGGATGCAAGACAGTAAAGATTCCGATTCTTTGCTAAATCTAAAACTATGATGTAAATATAAAACTATGATAGCAAAGAGGAATCGCATTGATGTGATGTCATCCATAAAGAAAAAAAATCCCCTGGCATGTGCCCTCTCAGCTGGGGTCCTCCACCAGAGGTCTGGGAGTCTGAGAGTCCTGCAGTATCTCAGCTGTTCCTGGGCCCGAGCTCTTCTGGACTGAGACCTCAGGTGTTGGACCTTGTACCTGCTCAAGTCGCTCTCCCAGTTTTGGGGTCACAGCCCTCAGTGGCACCAGTATTCCAGCTCCTGGTGTCCATCTACTTCCCGGGCTCCTTCCTTTAGTGCTGCTGTCTCTCAGATGCTCCATCTCTCCCCTCCACCTTCTTCTGTTGCTGGTCCATCAGCACCAGTTAGTCAGTCTGGATCTGGAAGTCCCCCAGGATCTTAGCTGGGTCATTCTCTACCACCTTAGGAAGGTCCATTCAGACCTTGGCACCTCCAGACCAGACCTCCAGTCCAGATGTTCCTGCCCACTATGCAGCCCCTGGGTTCTGGCGCTCCATGGAGGCTGTTGTTGGTTTAAATAGGTCTGCAAAACAACCATTATAGGTTACTTAATGTTGAAAATGTGGTTTACCTCTGGCAAATACCAGTTTAACACATGTGAGTGGGATTAGATTGATTATAGACGCAGTTTATCAGATCACGTGTCAGTTCCACCCATAAGAAACCATAAAGCTCAGCATCCTATTGACCGTTTCGCTCACACTTACTGGAGATGCTCCGGTAGCCATGGTAACCAGTAGATACTACACCGATGTATTACCACAACGGCGCAAACTGTGGTTCTACAAAGTCAACAGAAATCCAGATTTACAGTCACGGGGCAGTTGACGACGTGTCAAAGGGACCGTTCTTGGTCCTGGGCCTCGCAGGTGCGCGCCTGCCTGGTTCCGCATGGTTCAGTTCAGTTCTGTCCACTTCGCTTCATGAATTCACATGTGTGCTGCACCTACACACCTTTGAGTATCCAGCAGTTGGTACACAAATGAACATCAGTGGCTAAACCAGGGACAAAACACTGGACAGCAAACGGCACACGTGTTTGTGTGAGTGTGTTCAGGTCTACGACCCGGTATTATCTGTAAACATCCGTTATTTAAAATGGGGGTCCAAAGGCTGCGCCTAGTGGTCCTGCTGCAGGTTCTATACTCACGTCCAACTACAGTAAAACTATGTTCACTGGAGTATATTTCAGTATTTCTTGAGGTGTATTACTTTGTGACACTGGGGTGGAGTAGGGCAGAGACCTGGTTCAAAGGATTTTGATTGATTGTCGTCCTCTGCTCAGGTCTGCGGGGAGTCATGATGTCTCAGGAGGAGGCATCTTCCTTCCGCAGGTTTTTCCAGTACGTGGAGGACAGTGGCCTTCGGACCTACGATGGTCTGGTGATCCAGAACGCCTCGGACATCGCCAGGGAGAGCGACCGCATTCGCAACCAGACCAACTGGACGTATTTTCAGGAGAAACACCAGAAGAAGAGACGCCAGGAAGATGCAATCAAGAGGTAGAAAAGCTGGGAACATGAGAGCTTCACGAGTCCGCCTCTGATGTTCTCGACCTCCGGCTGGAAACTCAATCTGGTCGTCACCTTCCAAAGAGTTTCGTAGACTTTCACATATTCTAGACATGAATCTTGCTCCACGTGTGGGTCTAAACTCCTACATACGGCTCAAACTGACGTCTTTTTTTAAAATCAGAGTCCGTGGAGAGGAGTTTTAGAACTTCAGCAGTTTCCAGCTTCACATTTTTATTTTCTGAAGGAAACACTGATCGTAGTTGTTTATCTTCTGCTGCACATTCAGCTTTAACTCCATTATTCCAAAATTATTTAAGTCTTTAACAAAGAGTTGTTGGTTTAGTTTCACCAACGGTAAAATCATTGTTCGGATTGATTTGTCAGTTTACTCAGTGGCTCCCACACCTGTGGGCGGGGCCAAAGAAAGCAGCCAGAGTCCTGCAGGCTACCTACGGAAATTCCAACTCGCTCAAACAAAATCTGAGATGTTGATCTGCTACTTTTATGAAGATGTGAAAACCAAGTTTTTCTATTCCTCCATTCAGGATTGGTGATGATGTTGCCAGGGCAACAGATGGGGCTTACTCTGGGAAACATTTCAGAATGGGTTTCATGACAATGCCGGCACCGCAGGACCGCCTACCACCCCCCAGTAAGGGCTTCACTGTCCGCTCTCAGTCCCTCCACTCTGTTGGCGGCAGTGATGATGACACCAACCACAACCGAAAACAACCACCTCCCAAACCCAAGCGGGACCCAACCACCAAACTCAGCAGCAGCTCAGAGATGGTTAATGGAAGCTCTGGAGTCACCACCAAGAAGCCCAATGAAACCAAAGAGATGCAGGAGCAAGCTGAAGGTGACCAGCTGACAGCAGGGGGCCAAGGATGCTAGCTTAGCTTAGTTTGGTGTAGCTTAGCACAAAAACCAGATATGTACATCAATTGAATTATAACACCAAATCATAACAAGTAAAGACAGAGGGGAGGAGCCTGATAACTGAAGGCTCCGCCTCCCATTCTCCTCATGGAGACTCCAGGAACCAGCAGTAGAACCAGTTAATGAATCCATTTCATGTCAACAAGAATTTGGGATCAAGTAAGGAAGGTTTGAGAGGTTTATGTTCATCGCTGTCCTGGTTTCCTGTGAACCGCATGTCCCCCTTGACATCATGTCCCTGCGGTTCCATTAATATCACGTTTGTCTCTCTGCCTACAGCTCGATGTCATTCCTACTCTGAGGACTACAGGAAGATGCCTCCACCTAAACCCAAAAGGAACCCCAACACCCAGCTCAGCACCTCCTTCGATGAATCTTACATCCATAACCATGGTAACAAAATGTCTTCCCTGCGATTGGACAATTCCTCCTCCCAAAGACAAAGTCCAGCATCCAGAGACACAGATGATGAGGAGCCTGTTTACATCGAGATGGTGGGGAACATTCTACGGGAGCTGAAGGATCAGGAGCCCGTAGAGGACGAGCAGAGTGAGTCGGTGTACGAAGAGATGAAGTACCCCCTCCTGGAGGACTTCCTGCAGGACCCCCGGCTGGACATGTGCTGTCCCACTACCATCATGGACCCTGAAACCTGGCCGTCTGCTCCCCGGGGGTCTCTGTGCGACATCCCACCACCCTTCCCGAACCTCCTGGCACACCGCCCACCGTTACTTGTTTTCCCCCCCGCCCCTGCGCAGTGCTCCCCCAACTCTGATGAGTCCCCCCTCACCCCTCTTGATGTCACCCGCCTGCCCATGTTGGAACAAGTCTCCTTTAGCAAATCAGGTAGTGCTGAACAACCACAAAGCTCCACCCACTACCGCAAAGACCGGGACAGGGACCGCACTCGAGATCGGGATCAAGATCGGGATCGAGATCGGGATCGAGACCGGGACCTGCCTCCCACTCACACCTTCACATCCTCAGGTCGATCGTCTGCCCCACCTCTCCCCTCCAACCTCTACAAGTCCTCTAGCTCCTCCCACAGTGGTCATGGTTACCCACGCAGCCAGTCGGCATGCCCGTCTCCTGTGAGCATGGGTCGCTGTCTGACCCCCCTGAGCCTGAAGAGACCGCCACCCTACGACGCTCTGATGCCACGTTCTTCCTCCTCCTCTTCTTCCTCCTCACACAGGGCTCAGGAGGGCGGGGCGAAGCTCAGTAACTCCTCCTCCACCCATAGCTCGATGCAGAATGTGTCAATGAGGTCACAGACGCCAACGAGCCCAATGGATGAACTGAACAACCTGTTTAGCTCCAGCAGACAAGTTCTGAAAAAAGGATCAAGCGGCAGGATGAGCCGGGACAGTGAAGGTAGGAGTACTACATCACTACTATATCACTACTGCATCACGACTACAGAATTACTACAGCATTACCACACCACTGCCACATCACTACTACAGAATTACTACAGCACTACCACACCACTGCCACATCACGACTACAGAATTACTACATCACTACTGCATCAGTACATCACTACTACAGCACTACCATACCACTGCCACATCACTACTACAATATTACAACATCACTACTGCATCAGCATATCACTACTGCGTCACTACTACAGAATTACTACATCACTACTACAGAATTACTACATCACTACTACTGCACTACCACACCACTGCCACATCACGACTACAGAATTACTACATTACTACTGCATCACTACTACAGAATTACTACATCATTGCTGCATCAATACATCACTACTGCATCACTACAACACAATTACTACATCACTACTGCATCAGCACATCACTGCTACATAATTACTACACCTATACTGCATCAGCATATCACAACTGCATCACTACAACATAATTACTACACCACTACTGCATCACCACATCACTACTGCATCACTACTACATAATTACTACATCACCACTGCATCAGCACATCACTACTGCATCACTACTACATAATTACTACATCACCACTGCATCAGCACATTACTACTGCATCACTACTACATAAATACTACATCACTACTGCATCAGCACATCACTACTGCATAATTACTACATCACTACTGCATCAGCACATCACTACTGCATCACTACTACATAAGTACTACATCACTACTGCATCACCACATCACCAGTGCATCACTACTACATAATTACTACATCACTACTGCATCAGCACATCACTACTGCATCACTACTACATCACTACTGCATCAGCACATCACTACTGCATCACTACTGCATCAGCACATCACCACTGCATCACTACTACATAATTACTACATCACCACTGCATCACTTCTACATAAGTACTACATCACCACTGCATCAGCACATCACCACAGCATCACTACTACATAATTACTACATCACCACTGCATCAGCACATCACTACTACATAATTACTACATCACTACTGCATCAGCACATCACCACTGCATCACTACTACATAAGTACTACATCACTACTGCCTCAGCACATCACCACTGCATCACTACTATGTCAGCACACCACCACAACATCCTTATTTTTCTGATACTTCAACGGTGCTTCATCTGTACTTCATTTCTACAACATCTTTGCTACGTCACTGATATATCACTTTTCAGCACTACATCAGTAATACATCATTACTGTACTACTACTACTGTAAGTACTACATCACCTCTCTGCTGCGCTCCGCTGCTTTTACACTGCGTGTCTTGGTGACTAGCGTGTACCTTTTAAAAGCGATGCGTATAAGATAGAGGTAACGCAGAAATAACGATAACAACAATCTGACAACAACAGTACTGGTGAAGGACAAGACAGACAGAGCTGACAGCTGATTGGTCACCTGACACCTGCATGTGTGTGTGTGTGTGTGTGTGTGTGTGTGTGCGTGTTTATGTACTCATGTGCGCACGTGTGTGTGTGTGTGTGTGTGTGTGTGTGTAAGACAGAGTTATCAGAGATAAACTGTGAAGGGAAAGAGTTGATTTGTCGACACAGGAATTTTATTCCCTCAACTTTAGAGAGATTGAGAAAGAACACAGGGGAACATGAGAGAACACAGGAGAACATAAAAGAACACAGGAGAACACAAAAGAGCATCAGGAGAACATGAGAGAACTCAGCTCTTCTCCTGATGTTCTTCACATATGGCATCTATGGACAATGTCATGGTTTGCTGGTTATATTTTAACCAAATTGATGTGTTGAATCATGATAGAACATGAAGTGACAGGACCCAGTTTGGTCCCGCCGTCGCATCTCAGCTGCTCAAGTCTGTACAAACCCAAGTAGTCAATAAGCAGTACAATCGGGTTTCCTTTAATTAAGATATCCAGCCAAATTCAATCCTTCAATTAACTCATGCTGGTTCAAAATGTAGTTGCTGTTGTAATTAAAAATACCTTGCAGCGGGTCAGAGGAGCCGCCATCGGACGAGGGCGGGCGTCACCCCGCACACGTCATGTAGCGGCGGATGACCCATTCAGAGTCTCAGATTAAGTAAACCTGCATGTTTTTGAACCCACGACATCTCTTTACATCCTGTTGCACCCTCTGGACGACGCTCACGGATCCTGGATCAAGGTAGGCCATGGACCCCCCCTTTGAGGACTCATGGATCTGAACCAAACTCTTCCTTGTGTGTCCACAGGAGACTTTAGAGCTCTGCACCGGCAGGACAGTGTGGACAGAGACAAAGAGGGGCCCTCCAGTCCCGTTGCCAGCCGGATGGGAAGATCGTCCGTCAGCCCCACCATGATGCTGGCAGGGGGGGGAGGTGAGTTTTCTCTCTAGTCTTCACATCGGCCGATCTTGCTGAGGTGAACCAGCCCAAACCGCTTCCCCTCGTTTCTCTGCAGAAGTAAAGAGTAAACTTGGCCGCTCTGCCTCCACGTCAGGGGTTCCTTCTCCTGGAGCAACGCCCCAGCGCCACCCCCACGAGTCACAGCACCCAGCGCTGAGCCAGGTACAACACCTGTAAAACTACCGACATCCACGTGTTCTAACTGCATCTATACCCAGGTTCTAAGTCACTTGACATAAATATACCAACATATAAATAGAACCTTGATTGCGTTTCAGGATTCAGCTTCAATGAACATGAACTTTTTACCAATGGACAGAAGTCTCGATCCCTCAGCTGAACCTGAAACGAGGGAACAGCAAAACAAAATGTGACTCGACTTTGTTCAAAGGGACGTTTTTGTAACTTCAGTGTCGTGTGAATATCTGATTCAAACGCCAACGGCTTCATGAATCCTGTATTTTGATATTCACCAATAAAGTAAACCCTCAGCCACTAACATGAAACTAACCCTGAGCTCTTTTTATTCTTATCCAAACTTTAAACCATGTACTCGTCTGACTAAACTCACTCAAAACTAACATGGCACCAAAGCCAACTCCTCTCACGGCTGATTCAACTCCTCCTACTAATAGATTTAACCAACCATTTTACTAATGCTCCTGCCCACTTGGAATATCCAGCCCCACCCCCATGTGATTGTTTCTCTATGTTTTTTTTTGTTTCGCCTTTAATTTTTAAATGATAAATGATGATGTTTTCACTTTCACGGCTCATAATGATGTAACGCCGTACTGTCGTTCACATGTGCAGGAATGTTTGAGTAGGCGGAGTCTCTGATCAGGTGATTTGATCGCTTCGTCATCTGAAACACATTCAATATTCGGAATTTGACCCCGGAGTCATCTTCAAGTCTGAAATGTTTATTTTTAAATGACCTTTTTGGTGGCACATTCGCGTTTGCTAATGCAACACCTCAGATTAAAGGGCCTTTGAAGACAACGACGTCTGTGGAGTCGGGTTCAACCTCTGCTGCCATAAAAGGGGGAGGTGCTGATCAGAGGCTGACACCCCTGAATGTCACCGCTTCAGAGGTGAAGCCGCAGCTTCAGCCACTGCAGTCAATCTAATTATACCAGATTAATATTCCCTATTATAATTACTGTTAGCAGGAATGTTCCTAGAACCAGTGACATGAGGCTTGATGAATGTTTGTAAATGAAATAAAACCTGTGTGATGCCTGCATCATCCTGTCTGTCTGTGTGTCCGTCTGTCTGTCTGTCTTACAGTTTACCTCATGTTCTATATTTAGAGGGATAGTTGGCCCACAAATGAAAATGCAGTCATCAGCCAGTTCCACAGGAGACAGCGTTGCAGTCGTCACCCCAGTGACCGAAGTGAATGAAAATACATAATCCTGAGGCCTGGACACGGCAGGTTGATTGGATGCATCCCTGAACGCTGCGTTTTTAGCGTTGGGATGTTTTTCAACTAAAAAAACATCATCCAACCCTCCTTAGGCAGGACGGTGAGCGTATGACGATGACTGCATCTTTATTGTTACGTGGACTGTCCCTTTGAGGTCACTGTCATGAGTGAATTAATGTGCTACCTCCGGGGGAGCGAGCCGTTACAAGCACAGTTTTTCGATCTGTTTGAAATAATAACATTGTATTTTTGTGTAATTGTCCTCCAGCTGTCATCATCGTTGTGAAACAGGAGCTTTTACCTTTTTTGTTTTTAGAGTTCTCGAACTGCTAAAGCAGAACAGTGAGCTTGAAACCCTCACTGGAAGCTTGGCAGCATCTTAAAAGGTGCTTGACTGACGTACGAGTCGCTAAAATGCTGCAAAATCCTTCAATACTGAGACGAAGATCCGACCCAGTAAGGTCACTCCTCACTCCTTAATCTGATTACTGCTTAATCTGACTATGACGTTAGTCCCTGGTAGGTGAGAACATGTAGGTGATTGACAGGTGAGGACATATTGACTGACCTCTGCTCCGTCTCCAGATGCCATGGCTCTACGGGGACACAACTATGTTGGAGACGATGGAGAAGAAACGCGTTCTGTGTCGGGAGATCAAAGCGCGGCGGCGGCCTGAGAAGAACCTCTGTAAACAGGACAGCATGCCCATCCTACCCAGCTGGAGGAGGAAGCAGCCGCCACCATATTCTGCCCCGCCTACCACTGCTGGCCATTCAGCCACAGTGTTTTGGGACACCGCCATCTAAGAAACAGGCCACACCCACCACACTGAACGTTTCTTATCTGTTGTAGTGATTTAATTGACAGCAGGATAAACCAGTACAGAGCACCATTACTGTGACTGCACCCATGACATTGAACCATTTAAATCAGTAAGACAGCAGAAAGAAAGACCCGCTATCATATCACGCAGGAAGTGGCATCACACGTGTCAACGGCGTGAGTCCATTCGTGAACAGTAAAGAACTGCACTTTAACTTTCTTGCACATGTTTGCCATCCGTTCGGTTGAGTGCAGGGAGGCGTGGCCATAGAGGTGTAGCAGACCAGAGCTTTCCGTTGTCCGTCGCATATTTTTCTAAACAGCTCCTGAAAGAAGTTTCTAATGTTTTCTAAAGTCTGACAGTTGTGTAGCACGCCACTGTAAAGCCTCACTTTTATCTTTGGGGGGGAAAAAATCTGACGTAAGAGCTTTTGGGGGGTTCTTCTTTTTAAATATTTCAACATGAATCTGTGAAGGTCTGTGAGTCCCGGCAGTTTTTATATTTCTATTTATGACGATGAAGCAAAGCACTTTTTTGAAATGAGACTGTAGTTACTTGTTGAGGTTTCTCATCCACTGTCCCATCAACGCTGACCCGATGCCAAATGAACACCATTCGCACCAACCAGACGTCAAACCGAGTCGAGTCAGCGTTATTTCTGTAGCACGTTAAAAAACAAGTAAGGTTGGCAAAAGTGCTTTACAGAGTAGAATGAGCTTTGTAGACAGACAGCAGATTGCCAGTGCAGTACATCTGATTAAAAACAGTAACGCCACTCAAGCGTGATTCGAGGTGGCAAGCTTCTCCGTGGGTGGGTGGGTGTAGCAGATGCAAAGGCTCCGTCACCCCTGGTTTAAGCCTTGTCTGAGGGGCATTCGGGAGCAGCGAACCACAGTGCTCCAACAGGAGTGTGAACATGGAGAAGTTCAGCACATTAAGGTGGTGCCAATATATAATACAGCAACAGTTTTAAGAGCAAACAGCAAAATTTAAAAATCCTGGGACAGACAGGAAGCCACTGGGGGAGCACAACCCTGGTGTAACCAGGAATGAATGGACAACTTGTTCAACCCCACCAACAAAGAATTGCAGTTATCAAATCTTAACATTGTAAATGTATGAATCAACATCTCTAAATGTCAAGGAGAGACAAACCTAGACCTTAGCAACAACTCTCGCTTAAAGAGGCGAGTCTGGACAACCTCAGTTATCTGCTATTGGGGCTCGAAAACTGTCAAACTATACACTAAGACTTTTTAACAGAAGAGGGAATATTCAAGGCTGGGGGGCCATCAGCATTCCAGGCTTCCAAACGCTATGACGTTAGTCTTGTTCTCATTTAGATTGCCCCAGCCAGGAAGAAGCTGCAGCAAGCACAGACTGTTAGGGTTCATTGGGAGGTACATTCGCGCATCATCTGCAAAGACATGAAAAGAGACAGAGTGTTTTCTGAAATCACTGCAACTGTCCATGAAAACTGACCCGGTCACAACACCATCCCAGGACAGCATAGTTAAAGAAACCAGACCAGAGGGGTGCACTACGGAGCAGGATTAGTGGGTTAACAAGGTATGTTGCGACTAAAGCCGGGGTTTTCTGTGTCACAAAGGTGGCTCTCTTTTAACCTGGCCTGGTAACTGATGCAGCAAACTTAACCTGGTTACGTTTCGAGCTATGGCTTAAATCAGCTATAAAAAGCGCTGCCCTTTCACGAACCGCCTCTTTTGAATACGGCATCACCATTTTTGAATAGTTCGGTGGACCTCGGCGCAATCATTGTGCAAGGGTCTCTTTGGAGGGAGAGAGCATTCAGAGACCGGAGTGATCTGCTGTCTTTTCCTGACGTCATTCCCTACGAATGCTACAGATTCCCAGCTGAGGGAATGCGTTATTTATCCAAACTGCTGGAGCAGCCGTCTGTGAGGAACTGCACAAAACAGACCCACGCACCCACAGTCGCACAAACTGTGTGCATATCATTGCATTTTTTTTTGCCACGTGAACCTACATGCATTCAGTTGGTGATGCAGAAAATCTGAGCAAGAATACTGCATGCCGTGCTACTCGCAAAGTTGTACTTGCTCTCACTGAACTACTGAGTATGTTTGTAGTGCCTGGCTATTTGCCCACAATGGCTGTAAAAGAGGCCTTCTATAAAATCACAGGTAACATACATTTGTATTTCACTGTATTAATACAGTCATCAGTATGACGAGTACTTGCATGTGAACTATGATGTATGCATCTAATTCTTCCATAGGTTTCCCGAGGCAGTTTAAGAGCTTTGGATGTGGGAGGCCCAGAGAGTGGACTGAGTGGTGAAACAAAAATAGAAACTTACGAATTTACACGATCGGCAGTTTTCTGCCAGCGTTCCGCTCTCACTTTATTTGCAGCAACTGTGTCGCTTTTTGCCGTCATAACTGTTTGATGTTGTTCATAACCCGCCATTGTAGTCACTTGTTCTTCTTGACTAAAGTAGGCGGCACGCGACCGGTCCGTCTCCGAAGAGTCACATGACGCGTTAAATGTCCCTTTTTATGGGGTCGCGCACAGAGCCTGAAGCTGAAAGCCTGAATTGACAAAGTAAGATCACATCCACCGTCGTGATACCAGTTCCCTCTGACGGAGAGTTTAGGGTTTGTTGAGCCAGCTTATTGAAAGAAATCCTGGCTATGTTGAACTCGGTTCCTAGTTCCCCCCTCTGGTGACCCTGGTGTCAGGCTGGATGCTGGTCAGAGAGCCAGAATGACAACAACATGTAGCACGGATAAGTGTGTAGTTTTGTTGTAGTATTTATTCCTGGACGTTCTCTGTTCATGTGTTCTCTGCAGTGGTTCAGTAATATTCATCTGAACAACAAAAATCAAGTACACTCGGCTGACGACGAAACAAGAAACGGGTGGGAGACACAAGGAGCAGGACTGGGACTGACGAGGACTGATTAAATGACGAGACACAGGTGCAGCACTCAAACAGGCAGGAAACTGATAAAAGGCACACAAGGGCAGAGCAACTAAAATAAAACCGGAACAGAATAGAGTGAACTGAAACAGGTGCGCAAACTAGAAAACACATGAACAACAAAACTAGACAACCACTTGTACAAAGTAAAAGTCCAAAACTAGAAGTCCATGCTGAACTGAGATATGGTCCTGATGGGGTTGTCACAGGTTAGAGTTAGAGCTCATGGTTAGTCCCTCCAGGACTTAAGAAAAGACAGGGCAGTTTGGCGATGGGTCTGAAGTTAGGAAGGACAGAGGGATCCCGATTTTTTTTTCTGATCAGGGTCTGCACAACTGCAGATTTAAAAACAGGTGGAACGCGATCAGAACTGAGACAGGTGCTAATCAGTGAGAGGATCCAGGGAATACGATCTGAGGGGAAATTAGATGAACCACGTTTGATAGAAGGGAGATTGATATGGGCTTAAACTGGCCGAGGACAGCTGGGCACAGGCAGTACAGAGGACTCTGGGTCAACAAGCATGGTTGACCAAGTCAACAAAGACTTGGGGAAGGTAGGGTCGGCCCTGAAACACAGGGATTCACATGATTTAAAAACACTCAAAAGATGCTGCGGCCCTTGGCAGATTCCAAATGTACCCTTGTCAGGTTTCGCAGCTCCGTGATGATCAGATCCAGAATCCCATTCATGCTTTAGTCTGGTTCCTCTTTCAAATAGCAGAAGAGTCCAAAGGCAAATTCAGTTAAAAAGAGCAATAAGCTCATCGGTGGCTGACAACATTGAATCAATTAATGCAATTAAGAACGGATTCCTTAAATACATTAGAGAACCGTGGTAGGGAACAAACAGGCAAACGGTCCGACATTCAAGTATCACAGATTTCAGTGACGCAAACTCAAAGTTCTGAGGACAGAAAAAGATCTAATGTGTGCAAGAAAACCTTAACCATAGCTTTGGTTTCAGGTATGTTACCATTGCCACAAATTAAGAAATGAACACAATCCAGCGTAAAACCCACGAAATAGTCAGCAACCTCATGCATAAAATCCTTATTACATGACGAGAATGAGACAAAAGCTGCAGCTTGAAGCTGGCGTGGGGGGCAGGTACGGTTGGCTGATACCGATTAGTGGTTGTAAATACAATGACTCGTCCTCCATTTTAGCCAAAGTTCACACCCACCGAGTGACACCTAATCAGCAAACTTAGAACCAACAAGATGCCATGCATTATTTCCACCGTCTCGATGCCAAGTAGACAACAGATGCCAAGTTGATATTCACATCAACCAAAAGTGAAAGGGACAAATATTGAAGCCATACAGATGAGATGGGGCCAGGACATTTGTTTCCCCCTGGAACAACAACGGGAAGTGGAACCAAAGCAAGTTAATGTTCTGTTAAAAAGCCCGTTTGGAGTCAGGGTCAAAGGTGAAGTTTTTTGTTTGGGGGCAGTGGATGAAGCAAAGCATTTGATGTCAACGATGTGATGAAATTTCAGTCACCTAAATAAAGACACGCACGCACGCACGCGTCCATTCTCCTGACACATTGTCCTGGTTGTCATGGTGATATCAACATTTAAACTAAGGACAGGAACATCCAGTTATCCAGTCGGTTAGTGAACGGTTTGAATGCCCCTTTAGTGAAAGTACGGCTCCTCCCACACAGGACCTGTTGTGACGACATCCCCATAAACTCACAATACCATAGATGATGTTCTCAGTCTGCAGGATCCCGCTCGGCCGCTGCTGATTCACAAACTCGACCGACTTTGATCACTGATCTGATCATATGTCAATCACATGTGCTCTCAAGGCCCTAAACATGCAACTGAACGTTCTCTAAGGGCCCAAAAGACTGAGGCATCTGCAGAGACTCTTTCTGTGTCAGTGCTCATGTTGATCAGATTCGTATGCAGATGTGCTTCTGTCTGGAGGTCACATGATGTTGTTTGTCCACATGGTGGCACTGTTTCAATCAGAGGTTGTGTAAATATCTTGTGTTTATTGACTCTCAAGTGTTTGTGAGTGACAGACAAGTTCTTGTCTTTATTGCACTTAAAGTCTTTTTATTTTTATTGAATGTGTCAAGAGAGAAAAAATAACTGCTTCTTGTGACTGTTTTCATCTTTACAGAAGAGACAAGAAATAAATATGTTTTTCCAGTAAACTGAGTGGAGTTGATCTTGATCCATCACCTTATTGTGATGAAGAGGTTTATGTGTCCCCTACGAACCTGAAAGCTTGGATGCCTGGAACTTCATGCACCCGGTCGGGTCTCCCTTGGCAAATATGTCTTAGGTGAGGGGCCAGACTAAGAGTGAGACCCCATGAAAAACAGAAGGGAAACAGGTCTAGAAGGAGGGCCCATTAGCAAGTGGCAGCGGCAACATTAGCACGCCCTCTGCTGTTAATACTGCAGCTAACTAACCAACTAACACTCCCTTTCATGTTAGCGCCAGCTCACTATTGGGTTTGTAAGGTCATGTTACTTCTAAACTAAACAAAGTTAATGCTAACTGACCTGTTTGTTCTCTTTTTTCCAAAAGAGAATCAATAAAGAATCGGATCGTTCATCCAGAATTATAGGTCCACGTCTCCATGGTTCTCACCCACCCCTAGCAACCGCTATCCCATCTCTGCTCGGTGACATCATCTGGGTGTCAGGGATTGAAGTCAAATCAAAGAGAGAACTTTGGGAGCAGAGTCAGAGATCAGCCTGTGACCTCATTTGATTGCTGTTTCAGTGCATTTCGTACGTGTTTGGTTACGACTTTGATGCTGTTGCTTCAGTAAAAATGATCAAATCTTGTAGTGGAAGGTCATGACAAAGGCATCTAAAGTGGTGGTTGTTGATCCTCTGGATCGGTTTTAACCAGTTAAGCTCTCATTTGTCTGGCAGAAATCTTCTTAAAATAGTGAAAATAACCTGTGGAGTTCCCCAAGGATCAATTTTAAGGCCTCTGCCTGAATTTTTAAATCAGTTTATGTCCCCCTACATTTTCAGGAGACGCCGATTTTCCCCTCTGTAACCACAGCATGCCGATGACAAGCTACCTTTATGAGGCATTCCTCCTGATGACTAATTAATGTGAGTGATGATCTGAGTGTAGTTTCTGGATCTCACACAGAATTTTAAAGGATGGAACTGATATTTTAGTCACAGCTTCTAAGGCTGAGAGAGAGAGAGAGCGAGAGAGTGAGAGATAATTGGGTCATCAAGTGAAGACCAGGTTTTTACCTCAAGCCAGTTAGACAGAAACTTTATCTTTGACTCTGATGTGTCAAAAACCTGCTGCTGTCATCGCAAAAAACATAGAAAAGGAGATGGAATTTCTAAGTGACGCAGAGCGACTGTCTTATCCAGTAGTCTATCACATAATTTGTTTCATAAGGTTTTAGCTTGTTAAATGATGAGTGGACATGACTTAGTTATTGATTACAAATCAAAGCCATACTCTGATCAGTTCATTTTTCAATAGGCCCCCAGTCACTTTGTCCTTGGAAAATTGGGCCCTGAGGTCAAAAAGGTTAAGAATCCCTGCTTTAGTAGATATTACCCCCGTGGCCCCAGGGGCAGTTGCCGGTTGTCCCGGTGGGCACAGAGGACAGGGGCCTCATCTGACTGTTACAAAGTAGTTGGACTGGGAAGAGTTTGCATGGGATGAGAACTTTGAGAAACTCCTGAACTCAATTGGGGAGGGTTAAAGGAGTGGCACACAAGGGTGGTGGTTCCCCGTTTCAGAAAGATGGACCAGAGGGTGTTTGTCCTTTACAGAGGCTTCACATTACTCAGTTTTCCTGGTAAAGTCTTCTCTAGGACCTTGGAGAGGACCTGTTGAGGGACCTCTCAGCCTGTACTTGAACATCAAATCAAAGACGAACAAGGCTTACTCTGTCCTGGCTGTGGAAACATCAACCAGCTTTTCCCTCTCACGAGGATCCTCAAAAGGGTCTGGCAGCCTGCTGATCTGGTCTGCAAGTGTTTCGTAGATTTGGAGAGGACTTATGACCAAGTCCCTCAAGAGACACAGTGGGAAGATGATTTGAGGGAGACCCTGCTCAGGGTCGTCCAATCGCTGTCCCCCCACAGTGAGATATTTGTTCAAGTTCTTGGCAGTCGGTCAGATTCCTTTTTGGTGGGTTTGGCCTCCACCAGGGCTGCGCCTCATCACCCATCCGGTTTGTGATTGTCATTGTCATCTGAGGACATAATTGGTCTCTGACCTTCATCTCTCACTGGACTGATTCATAGCTGAATGTGAAGCAGCTGGGACAAAGATCAGTAACTCTAAATCTGAGGCCATGGTACTCAGCAGAAAGACCTTGGATTGTCCACTTAAGGAAGGGAATAAATCTTTACCCCAAGGAAAGGATGGAAGAAATTGTAAGTAAGTAGTATGGAGTGAAATACGGTCCGGCTGCTGGGCACCTCCCTGGGGAAGTCTTCTTGGTATGCTAGGCTTCTAGGAGGCCACTGGGTGGGCCAAGAACCACGAGGAGAGTCCCCACAGTGGCCTGAGAGCTCCCTGTCAGTGTGGCCTGGAAAAGATGAGAAGTTTGGCGTTCCCTGTTGCTGCTACCTTAAAGAGCCAACTTCCCAGGTTGAAGATGGATTTAACTGATATCACACCTGAGGATGGATGACCTGTGCCAAACAAACGCACCCGAACCATCAAACATGTTTGATTGGGATTTTGAGCTGTGGCGCAAATAAAAACACAGAGTGAACGTTTGATGCGGTTTATTTGGTCGTGTGTCACAGAGAGTTAAATGATTCACATTTGTTAGTGAGGAAATGACTGAAACACAAACAGATGGATGCTCGCTCTCCCCTCCCCATCCTGCTCCTGGAATACTGGACACAAAAGTCCTCTCAAAGCATTCCGCGATCCGTACTTTAATATTCTGCTGGAGGTTTTTTTTCAGTTCTGTAAACTGTATGAGACAACTTTTAAAAAAAAGCGTCAGAGCCGGAAACAGTCAGAAAAATTCTGTCACTTTGGGATCCATGTGTCTTTTGCTGTTTTATTTGGAGGGAGTGGGGAGGAAGCAGGAAGCTTCAGCATGTCACCAAAATATAATCAAAATGAGCAAATGAAACATCAAATAGCACCACATGAATTCCAGGCTAAATAAATACTCGGAAGACATTTACAGGAGGTCAGCACCAACATATTTACAAATCACATGGATTTAAAACAGAAAGCATAACTGATTACACCAGAACAGGAACCTGAACCTGAACCTGAACCAGAACCTGAAGCGGGACCTGAAGCTGGACCAGGAATGAAGACTGAGCCATGCTGATTTAGGATTTCAACAATGATTTGAATTACAGGACGTTTTTCAAAATTCATTCTGATTTTTTTTTTTTAATGAAACTAGAAGACAGACAAATGTTCAACCAAAACCGCGTTTCGCAACATTTAAGCAAGTGTATTAACGGTGTCTGGGCCCTAACTATGGCACTGGAACGAGAAACACTTGGAGATACAAGATTTCCACTCAACACTGATACACATGAAGAAAGAAGTTTAGTTGATTGAAGAACTGAACAGAATTCAAAATGTTCAATCATCAGATTATCGCAGCTCAAAGGCCAATTGATGGCACTAAAAATCAGCTGGTTTCCCCAACGTGGTTGAGCTCAAATTTCCTAAAAACCAAAACATGACGACATGAACAAAATCTCAAATTAACAGGACACTGGAGGAAGTGAGACTGCCATCTGTTGGACGAATGTGATAATTCAGCTCCAAATGGCATTTACATTTGACCCTTACCTTGAGGATATTGTATTTGTGTGTGTGTGTGTGTGTGTGTGTGTGTGTGTGTGTGTGTGTGTGAGGGATTAAGAGATAGTTTGAGTCACAAGCTATTAAACACAAGAACTCATCTGACACAAAAACATTCAGTAATCAAAAATACCTTTTGTTGCAATGTTTTCATCAATGATATCAATTAAAAATGACTTTGAAAGTAATTTGGCTGTAGATTTGGAAGAAGTCCAAGCAAGTTCTCCATTTGGCTTTCTTTTTTTGCTATTTGGTAAAACACAGTATTATCTTCATTCAGTTTCATTGTATTTGCAAATTTAACTGACTTTTCCCCAACAAATTAACACAATTTAAGGTCCATCCATCCATTTTCTCCCTCTTATCCTGTTAAGGGTGGTGGGGGGTGGAGCCTATCCCAGGAGCCTTCAGGCGAGAGGCGGGGTTCACCCTACGGTCAATTTAGAGTCTGGATTAACCTGGTCCCCTCTTGATGTCTTTGGACTGTGGAGGAAGCTGGAGTACCGGAGAGAACCCACGCACGCACAGGGAGAACATGGAGACTCACACAGAAAGACCCCGTGCTCCAGCCGGGGCTCCACCCACAACCTTCTTGCTGGGGGGCACAGGGAGGACCACTGCTCCACCGGGCCGCCCTCACAATTTAAGTTTTTTTTTCACTAAAATATTGGAGGAAATTTCACAAAGACGACAAAACAACTTGTATTTCTAATTATGAAAATGAGTTGGTTTTGGTCAGATCAGTGATGCCATGTCTCATTTACGCGTAGAAATAAAAGTGAAACCAGAATACTCCTCATTTTTGTGTGGTGTTGTAAGAAAAATCACAACAGGTGCTCTTTGGCATTGAGGTGCTCAAGATCTGGTTTGTGGTCTTGCTGAAGGCCACAGTGTTTGTTCTTCACACTAATTAAGGATTTTTTTGTTTGGCCTCGCTCTGTTGTTTGGCATGACACTATTCCTCAAGAAGACCATAAAGGACCTCCAGGGGGCCCTAATCCTCACTTTAAGGAAACCTGTACTTTGCACACATTTTGACACATATGAATTAATTCAGTGGTACAAAACTCAATATCAGGTCCTCAGGTTTAAAGGTGCAGTAGCTGGTTTTGTCCAACAGGGGGCAGCTGAACTCAATCCTGTTGGCATATGTTTTGTCTCCGGTTTGGTCTCCAGTGTCTCTTTAGCTGCTACATATTCCACGTTCCTGTGGCGAAGCATCAAGTGTGTGTGAGCGGTTTGCTGGTCGTCTGAGTTCATCAGAAACACAAACAAAAAAGCTGCATAGAACTGAGGTCATGGAGGTGACGCAATCACATTGAAACGATGTTCATGTCCAGTGACCAGACGTCCTGTTGGTCTGCATCACGAAGCAGGTTCAGCGGTGTCACAACAGCAGCTATCAGCTCATTCAGGGAATGCAGGGTTCCCACTCTTACTTAAAAGGGGCAGGGTCAACATCTACAACGGCACTACGAGTCCAAAACAACTGCGAGGAATATGAACAAGCACTGATGGATGACTAGATGATCAATAATAAATATCACTACCTCAGCATCAGTTACCATGGAAATATATCCCACTGAAGAGTGAACCACCTTCGTGGGACTGACAAAGAATCACCCTGAAGTGACCTCGCTAACCTACTTTGTGATCCAGGAGAATATCAAACGTGTTTTGCAGACATAAATCACGTCATTAAAACGGAGCCAATTTTATGCATCCGAATTCGGCACTTATTCGTCTGAACGAGTCAATCAATCAATGCGTTGTTGTCATGCCAGGTGCTCGGCTGGGAGCTCATTGCTATGCTAGTGTTAATGGTCGCTCCAGGAGGCTCCTTCCTTTGCAACGTACCCACCAACCAAAATGCTACTTCTGCTGGAACTACTGACATGAACAATTCTAAGATGGGCAAATGAGAGCGGTGGTGGGGTTATGTATGTTGCAAGCAACTTCATTGGCTAAAACACAGTAAACTCTATGACGAACGTCATCTCGGATCCTGGTGAAAACGCCTTTTATTCGGTTGGAAGCTGTGGTCACCTTATGCTAATGGTGGGAGATGAGATGGCTTATTTATTGACGAATCGTCTTCATCAGACATCACAAGTTGCTGTGACACATGAAAAACAAACAAACATGAATTGATCAGTTCTTACTCCTACTGATGTGAACCGATAGACAGATCAATCAATTGGCAGCGACATCTTGAACATTAGAGCGACTCCTCACAGAGAGAAATAGTCTCGTCCTGTCCATCCTCCCAGTTTCTGCAGGAGGAGCTTCTTGTCACTCCTTCATGCAGACGTTACATCTGCCGATGTTCTCCCTCTGTCGCCGGGTCTCTGTCAGTGTAGTGGATGACGTGTTGGAGGACGCTGCAGTCCCGTCCACTCTGGTCAGCCAGAAGCTGTAGATGTTTGCAAAGTAGTGGCAGGTTCCCCGGGGGCCCTGGCATTCCACAAATGGCTGTGCCCTGAAGTCCGTAAGGCAGCTTCCTGACGATGTGAGAGACTGGCCACCACCTTCATCACCTGCACCTGTGTGCTGCAGTGATGTGAAAGAGAGTATCATCACTTCCCTGTCCATCACTCAGCAGTTGCACCAAAAACATAAACAGCAGCGCCAGTAGCTGTATCGTCATAATATTAGCACCTAGCAGTAACACCATAAGCCTTATTAGCAGTAGCATCAGTAGCTGCCCATAAAGTTGCCTAACAATACCAGCATTATTATTATTAGCAGCATTAGTGGTGGTAAACAATTAGCTTTAGCAACATGAGCAATAACAGCAGAAGCAAGAGAACAATTAACAATAAAACAATATTTGCAGTCGCACCAGTCGCTGTATCAGTAGTCACAACCTTAGGATAATCTAAGTTAGCAACATTTACAGTCGCAGTAGAGGCCATGTGAGCATCCATCAGCATATGGTGGCAGTGGTATTAGCATTGGAACAGTACCCACCATGAGGAAAGAATATCCTGTCCAGAGGCTCCTCCAGCTGGGGGGGCACACTGGTTGCCGGGAGGTCTGGCTGTGCAGGGCCACAGGGGAGGAGGGGGCTTCGCACACTACACAGCGACTAATGTGGTCTTCAATGGCAGCTCCATCCACAGGGATACTGGGAAGAGCTGCTGTTGTTGACAGCCAATAGGATTTGTCATTGCGGCTGGCATAAGAGCAGGTTCCCATGTTGCAGGAGGAGAACGGCATGGTGGAGAAGACAGGCATACAAGAGCCTGCCTGACCTGAAAAGTTTTAGCTGTGTCAGTAAAACTACAAAAATTAAAATTAAGAAATGAAATAATTAATAGGACACAGGTGTGTGTGAGGGTGTGCGTGTGTGTGTGTGTACCCAGGTCCTGAGTGTGAGCCTTCTCCTGACCCTCCAGGTAGAGCAGACTATATCCAACCCACAGAACTTTCATATCTGCTGGACACAGAGGCACCATCTTGGATTGGCTGTGTATCACCAATAGGAAGCCTGAGATCAAGGCTCTAGAAGGTCCAGGGGGTCCGCAATCTCCAGCAGAACCAGGATCACCTTACATAGAGAGTCCACAAGTGGTCATATGACCAGGATAAAGCCCAACCCCTAGCCCTCCAGCTGGACAAACAATGCCAAGAACAACAAACAACAAATGTGACAAGCAAATTCTGGATTCGTCCCACAGCTAGCCAGAGCACGTCACAATCCACCCTGATTCCTATCTTTGGCTGGGTGCATCCCCACATATTGCAGTGTGATTGGACAGAGTGGTTCTGATATTGCACTCACCCTTGACTCCCTCGAGTCCATTTTCCCCCTGGGGGCCTGGACTTCCTGGGTCTCCATCTGGACCTTGTGGACCTTGGACACCTGTTGGCCCCAGTGAACCCAAGTCCCCTTTCTTACCTGGAACACAAGATGAAGGAATATCATGTGCCATGTATTCAAGGTCTCTGTGGTGATTTTGATCACTGATTCATCAGAATCCAATCAGCTCCTATGTTTACCTTTGGGTCCCATGAGGCCAGTTTCTCCTCTAGGACCAGTACTTCCAGGTGGCCCAGGAAGGCCAGGGGGTCCTGGTTGGCCCTGTGGGGCAGGAGGGTAAGTGGGGCAGGGAAATACTCTCCCCATCTCTCCCTTTGGACCTTCAGGTCCAGCAATGCCTTTTGGTCCTGGAAGCCCAACAGGACCTGAACAACCTCTAGCACCCCGACTCCCAGGTAGCCCCATCAGTCCGGGAGAACCCCGCTGACCTGAACACATAGACAGATACACATTATCCTTTCTGTTCTCCTGTGACTACAAGTCAGGACTCTGTGAAAACGCACTCACCACATAAAGACAACAATCAGCAAAGTTGAGACAGAGATTTCTAACATGAAGTACAATCAGTTTTGTCAGCATGATGCAGGTCAAGGTGGTTTTTTTCAGCAGGAACTCCTCTAAAATTGACCTCACCTTTGACCCCTGGATTTCCAACTAAGCCAGGCAGTCCTTTGGGGCCTGAAGAGCCACTTTCTCCCTTCGGTCCCTGGCATCCAGGGCCCCCATTATCTCCATCCTCCCCAGATACTGGTGGGTTAGGACCTGGCTCTCCCATATCTCCAGGGCACCCTGAATGGCCATAAACACATCAGTGTTCAAGCAAAAGGACTCTGTTTGATCAGATATTTCATTATAATGTTAGCTTACGTCTGACCTGGCTCTCCATCTGGTCCAGGAAAACCAGAATCTCCAGGAAACCCTGGGTTAGCACCTTTGCAGTCTGGTCCAGGTTTACCTGAAGGTCCACAAACCCCTTGTGATCCTGCAATTGAAAATAAATATATATTAGAGCAACATGCATAATCAGTGTCACCCCCAGTCTTACAAAGCAGATCCTGAAATTGCACCTCTGGGTCCTGGCGGGCCTTTAGGTCCTGAAGGTCCAGGCTGCGATGAACCACGGATTCCTGGAGGGCCAAGAGGGCCTTTATCCCCTGGAAGACCTTGGCAACCTTGGGGCCCTGGAACACCAAGACCTTAAGAAGCCACAAGAGATTTTTAGTGAAACATTTTTCATTTCAGTGATTCAACAGACACTAACAAGGATTTGAAAAACGAATTCAAAGAATCCAAAGTTACACTGATTTTCTTCCTTTGTTAGTGTGTGTGGGGGATACCTCTGGTACCAGTGTCTCCTTTTACTCCTTTAAGTCCATCCAGTCCATGAAGTCCCAGTGGTCCTGGAGGACCTGGTTTAACGAAATTACATTTTCACATCTATACAATGGAGTGTATTTGTTCAATAACAGAACCACACTATGAAAATAATCATGTGAATCAATGGGCACACACAGCTGATCTGCGGGTAAATGTACGCCTACAAATATGACATGTATGTACTCACAATATTAACACAAATATGGTTGGCCCACATTTGGAGCACATGATGTCAAGTTGCATGCATCCCAATAATGCAAACCCCTAAAATGTTGAGCACTGATTGGTCCTGATGAGCTGGGTGGTGCTTGCATGGCAGCCTACACCATCAGTGTGTGAATACGTCTGAATGGGTGAATGGTACAAAAGTGTGAAGCTTTTTGAGTACTTATAAGGTGTAACAGCATTGGACCACTCAGACCGGCTGGCATTTCCATAATAGTTCAGTTTTGGACTTCAAAATTGACCAATTAGAGGCCAGAGACCTGTTAATTACAGAATTGGTCACAGGTTTACTACATTCAAGGTAGAACGAGCAGCATTCGCTCTCTGTGGCAAAGCAGCCAGGTAGGTTTACTGATTCAACTGTCTGCTAGTATAAGGCTTTTAAAATGTGTATTTATGTTCTCTGGATTCATTCATTCATTCTGGCATTCATTCCATCATCCGCAGACTGCCATGGCTGCATGTCTTCGTTATGGTTCTGACCTTGGAGTCCGGGACAACCCTGTGGTCCAGGAGGACCATCAGCACCAGCATTACCAGGAAGACCTGGTACACCTGGTCTACCTCTTGGACCCGAGGGGCCAATGACACCTGATGGATGGAGAGACATGAGAAGCCATCACTCTGAGTTTGGTTTACTGGGCAATTCTTAACTAATGGTACCTTGGTGATCACATGACTCCACTTGATTCTAGAGGACTGTCAGTACCTGCTGGACCAAGCTCTCCACGGTGGCCTGGATCTCCTTTGCATCCTCTCTGGCCCAGAGCACTAGTGAAACCTTGTCCTCCTGGGTCGCCTCGAGGTCCGGTTGGGCCTAGAGAAGCAGGACAGAAATAAAGAGCTGATTCCTACGTACTTTGACTCACTGATTTATTGATTGACTCAGTGAAATAATTCCCCAAGTCATTCAACTTCTATCAAAAATCATTGAGAATCAGCTGATTTAATTTCAATCTGGGTTTCGTCTAATTCAAATAGACATCCTCGCTATGGCAGAACCTGATCACCTGAAGGCCCAGGGTCTCCAGGGGGCCCCTTTTCTCCAGGTGGACCAGAACAACCAAGAGACTCTCCTTGATCACCTGAAGAGAAGAGAAACTTTACCCACCAGCTTGCAGACATCTGTCAGAGTTCAAATGGTCTTTTCTGCAAGTAATTTTCTCATGGTGGGGTGTAGATGCCTCACCCTTGGGTCCAGTGCATCCTTGTTGGCCAGGCTCTCCAGACTTACCAGGGCATCCCAGGTCACCCTACAGCCAAAGACAAGTCAAAATCCACATTTCTAAGCCATGAAGCCTTCAAAGGGAAGCAATCCTGTAGTGTCTGAGGTTTATTTATATCCTCTTCATGAGCAGCCACATGGAGAGAACTCCTTGGCTGGATTTCAAAATCAGCTAAATCTTTTGTCATGTCTCTCTCATTTTCAAAGTTGATTAAGTTTTACAACTTCCATCCATTTTCTATACCACTTATCTGTTAGGGTTGCGGGTGGGGTGGGGGGATGGGGGGCTGGACTGACTTCGGGCGAGAGGTGAGGTTCACCCTGGACAGGTTTCCAGTCCGTCACATAAGTTTTACAACTTAGGCTTTAGAAATTTGGTCTCATCATCTCCTGTCATCCTTTCAACCTGCAGTTACCTCGTTTTACCTGCCTGTCCAAAACATACTGACCTTACTACCCATTGTCTTTTTCTGTGATAGAATATTTCTTAAATTAGCAACAATTAAGAGAAAAGGCAAAAAAAACCCATGCAAATATGAAACGTACTGACATCAGTTAAGGTTGCTTAAGTCAAACAGTTTTGTTTTTTTAAATTTTTGACATTCAAACCAGTTTGGTGTGAACTGAACCAAAGCAATTGTGGTACTGTGTTCATTAAAAGCCATCAGCACTCATTTCTCTCAGCTCTCTTGAACTGATGAAGACAATCATGAAATTACCTGGTCTCCCACCTCACCAGGGAAGCCAATGAAGCCTGGAGGTCCCAGAGGTCCAAATGATCCTGGAGACCCTGGTTTTCCACGGGTACCAGGGTTCCCAGGGGGACCAATGATGCCTGGGGGCCCAGAGATGCCGGAATAACCTTGCTTACCAGCAGCACCTTGTATACCCTTACTTCCTGCAGAGAAAACGTTTCAGACTGGAGGATCACATGGCCCTGCAGAGCATCATGGGACAAAAAGCTCTGGTTTGCCTCTCATTTGCAATGAAAGTATTTGAAGGTAGTACTGTAATGCTCCAGTCTGATTAGTATGCAACCACACAAATACTGGGGACTCAACTACAGCAATGCTTGAACCCCATAATCCTCCTACTTTCGACTGAAACAAAACTCTGAGTACTTGTTTCTATGGTAAATGAGATGTGGTGTGTTTTTACCTCGTGGCCCAGGGAAGCCAATGAAGCCAGAGGAGCCTTGTTTTCCTCTTGCACCTTTGATACGGATGACATCCATCTCCCCAGGGGGGCCAGGGCCCCCTTTACAGCCTGCATGTACACAAGGAAGATATTCAGGTCAGGAGAGCTCCTGTCGCCGGTTGATACGTTGCCCAAGTTGACTACCATAAGAGAATGAGAAGTTGATGCCCCTCTCTCCTCATTAGAGCAATTCTACTGATAGAAGGAACATCAAGCTTGAGTGCCATAGTGAATCCAATCAATCTTCAAAGTAAAACATCATGTGTTGACCCCTGATTGCAATGCCTCTCTCAGTTTCTCTCTCTCTTGCTCTCTGACTGGCTTGGTGTTGTCCTGTGATGTTGAAGGTCTCCCTTAAGGTCGCTGAAGGTCTCTGGACCCCATTTTTGTTCTTACCTTTTTCTCCCTTTGGGCCTTCACATCCTGGTGTTCCATCTTGCCCTTGTAAACCTCTTTCTCCTGTCCTGCCTGGGACTCCAGGGGCCCCGATGTGTCCACGGGCCCCAGGGTCTCCATTCCTGCCAGGGGGCCCCATCACACCTGAATCGTGTAGTGAGTGTTTGACATGTTCTTAGTGGATTTTATGGATTTGTGTAAAGATGGCAGGCACTCACCTTTCTGACCATCCAGGCCTGCCAATCCAGGATCTCCAACAGGGCCTGGGGAGCCTTGAAATCCTGGGTACCCAGGGAACCCTGGAGACCCTGATTTACCAACAGGGCCTTGTGGGCCAAATCCTGGAGAACCTGCCGCCCCAATGTCCCCCTTCTCTCCCAAAAATCCTGAGAAGAAAGACAAAGTGATGACATTACAAAACTCAATCATCGAGCCGACATATTCAGCTGAAGATGATTGATTGTTCTAAAATGCTCATCTCATGAAATTGCATTCATATTGAACAATGATGCACAAGCGCGCGCACACACAGACACAAGCAGCCCTTTGAGTCAACGGCAACATGCCAGTGGTTTGCCAGTTGTTAAATAAGAAAGTTTCCTGTTGACTCTCCCGACATGCAAACACAGGAACACACCTGGCGGGTGGTCAAACACCAGTCTCAAATCTCCATAAATGATGAAACCACAATGACACCAACAACTAATTATTCCAGTTCCTCTTGTTTGTTCTGTACTACTATACATGGTGTGATCCACTATGATTGCGAGGCACTCTATTTCATTCCAGGACCACTCAGTTCTCAGCCACACTGTTTTAACTTTCATGAGCCAAGCACAAAGAATATTTCTTATTAAATAATCTGGTGATCTAACATTGCATTGATTGTAATCACTCTCCCTCATCATATCAGCCCATACTAAGAAAAACTGAACTCCAACACAGTAAACCACCTCAGGTTCCATTCACTGTTCCTCCTGCTGGATAATTGAGGTACTGCAACTGAGTTAGCTCATACAGCCCTAGGGGGCATTAAGGATCTGCCCTACATTCACTACGTCGTTGAGGGAATCTCATTACAGGCATGGACCCAGCACATTGACGGCGCGATCCAAGGATGGATTGGCCAAAGTGCCGTCTTGGTTTTCCCTGAAATTTCTGGTGGCTACATCTGTAGTAAACATAAGAGCATACCTGGGGGTCCAATGGGTCCTTGAGGGCCAAGAAAGCCTCTGGCACCAGGACGTCCTCTGTCACACAATTCCTGTCTGGGGCCTGGAGCGCCAGTTACACCTGGTGCTCCATCCTCTCCTTGCTGGCCCTTTGTCCCAGGACCCCCAGGTAGACCTGGGACACCTGAAAAACAAAAAGGAATTAATGTTTGGGTTTTTTGTATTTAGCGCACTGCCGCTGGGTTCTGGGATTGAGCCCCGGCTGGAGCACAGGGTCTTTCTGTGTGGAATTTGCATGTTCTCCCTGCGTGGGTTCTCTCTGGTACTCCAGCTTCCTCCCACAGTCCAAAGACATCAAGAGGGGACCAGGTTAATCCAGACTCTAAATTGACCGTAGGCGTGGCTGGGAGAGCCAATGGTTGTCTGTCTCGATGTGTTGGCCCTGCCATGGACTGGTGACCCATCCAGGGTGAACCCCACCTCTCACCTGTAGGCTGCTGGGATAGGCTCCACCCCCCATGACCCTTAACAGGATAAGAGGTAGAAGATGGATGGATGGATGGTATTTATTTACTTTTACATCATATATATATATATCCATCCATCCATCGTCATCTTCCCCTTATTCCTACACATTAAGGGTCGCGGGGGGGCTGGAGCCTATCCCAGCGTCAACGGGCGAGAGGCGGGGTTCACCCTGGACAGGTCGCCAGTCCATCGCAGGGCCAACATACAGAGACGAACAACCATTTCACACTCACATTCATACCTAGGGTCAATTTAGAGTATCCAATCAGCCTAGTGCCCAATTGCATGTTTTTGGATGGTGGGAAGAAGCCGGAGTACCCGGAGAGAACCCACGCAGACACGGGGAGAACATGCAAACTCCACACAGAAAGATCCCGTGCCCGAGCCGGGACTCGAACCCAGAACCTTCTTGCTCTTGAATTGTTTGAAGAGTTTCCTACCCCCCCATATATATATATATATATATAACTCTTATTTATATATATATATATATATATATATATATATATATATATATATATATAACTTATATATATATATATAAATATATATATATAACTCTTATATATATATAACTCTTATATATATATATATATATATATATATATATATATATATATATAAATATAACTCTTCAAACAATTGAATCAACTCAAACCAATTTTGTTTTCAACCTCAAAAATGAACCTGACACCGACAGACAGACACCGTACACAACTGCTCAATCAAACCAAGGCCTGGCTAACTGAGGCCGGGCTAACTGAGGCCTGGGTAATATCACTAATACAGACTAGAACATCAGTAAAACAGAGTCATACTTTAACAGAGATCCAAACCATGTTGTGTAAAAGCAGCTTTGCATCTCAGGAACTCACCTTGTAATCCCTTGTCTCCAAGTGGACCAGGTACTCCTTTAGGTCCTCTGGAGCCTGCTGGTCCAGGGAAGCCAATGGGTCCCGAAGGGCCAACATTAGAGTCCCCAGCTGGTCCCCGCAGACCAGGAGTCCCTGGGAGCCCTGGAGAACCTGGTATGCACAGGAGTCAAACAGATGTCAGATGTTTTATTACTGCAAATATACCAATGGTGGTGTGTTCCACAGTGTCAGACACCCCAACATGTCCTCCATGATCTGGTAGAGATTATGCTGATGTAGTACTGGATACTACAAAGGCACTGAGAGCTTCAGAAACCCAGAGTACTTACCTGGTTCTCCACCATAACTGGAACCTTCAAGTCCTTCTTCTCCAGTATCTCCGACAAGTCCCGGTGGTCCTGCAGGAGGAGGAAATCAGGCCTCATGGAAGAACCTGTTCATGTTGTCTTCTGAAATTTCTCGTACTTTTTAACGTGAGGTGGAGCTGTCCAAGTGTGTCATACTGGAACCATCAAACATTCATGCCAGGAAACACTCCCAAACGAGTTGCATAAACATGATTAATCTCACCAGTTCTAAATGAACATGCATTACCCAGCAGAGCAAAATAGCATAATCCATGCACTCAAAGTACCATATAAACTCAGCTATCTGTCCCATTTGTTGAGGAGATTCATGGATGAAAATGGCTCAGAAAAGAGGAAGAAGAACCTTGCACAAACCCAAATTGGTGTCCTGCTCTCAGGAATAGATGAATGTAAGCACTTACTGAAATTAGAGCACCAACAACGCCAAAGAATGCGGAATGACCCATGCTGTGATCGTGCCTCAGCTGTACTCTTAGCATGTCCTCTTGTGCGAAAGGCACACAGTTAGAACAGATCTTCACCACTTGTAAATGTTGTTTGTGTCTCAAATATGAAAATAGTGGAGATTCTGAGAAGTTCTGTCAGTCCCTTGTATGAGTGATTTAAGAATGAGTCTGTGCATACGCATGCTTTTTGCATGAGACCCAGTGTTTCAATTTGATCATTTTGGACAAGTGTTGAGACAGGCCAGTACCTTGCCTTCCTGGCAGTCCAGGAAGTCCAGTCCTTCCTTTCTCTCCCTTTGGTCCATCAGGCCCAGTGAGTCCACTGAAGCCTGGAGGACCCGGGCGTCCCCTATAGCCTGAGGAGACAGACAGGTGGACAAGAGGTCAGACAGACAGGGAGACACCGTGTCAGAAATGTAGAGATATGGATAAATATAGTGTTTACCAATATTTCCTGTCTCTCCCTTCTCTCCTGGGGGGCCAGGATTTCTGGGTACACATGGCAGGATATCACCTGCAGGAGGAAGAGGATCACCATCATGATCATCATCATCATCACAATCATCATCATGGAGATGTGGGGGATCTTTAATGTGTTACAGTTTTACTTAAAAGTTTACATAAAATTGATCTTTATAGTACCTTTAACTCCTGTAGGCCCTGGTGGGCCAGGGAAGCCTGGAGGTCCTGGAGCCCCAGGGTCTCCTCGCTTTCCTATTGCTCCAGCTACAGCAAATCCTGGGGGGCCAGCAGGTCCTGAGAATCCCTTTGGCCCTGAAAGACCCAAGAGGCCTTTGTCTCCTGGAGAGCTGGGGAAACTTTCACCCTGAGAACAACATGAGAGCATGAGTAGTCCAGCCAAAGGAGACAGCAACACCCCCTTGTGACTATCGTGGTTTTTCGGCCACAATATAGACCAGCATCCTCTCATCTTTCAGGGTTGTTTTTTTTCAAGGTTGTCCTAACGGTAAAGGAAATATAATTGATATGTGATAGGGTGGATTAGCTGAGTAGACAATAGGGGATCTGGATTGGCTCACTGACTTGGGGACCAGCGTTTCCAGGTGCCCCAGGGGATCCATTGAGTCCTCTTCTTCCTGTGAGGCCTTGTCTACCTACAGGACCCTGCTCACCCCGATTTCCCTTCTCACCTGGAGACATAAGTCACAATATAAATATTTACTGGCTAAGGGGTTTACAGATATAACTACCACCAGTTTGACATAAGAAGAGGAAGAAGAAGGTCTTTATTGGCATGAATGGATGACAGACTCATTTCAACATGCAACTCAGATTCTGTTTGTTTTTTGGCAGAATTCGACATCTGACTGCAGATCCACATTTACTGAGGCAGGTCTAATACATTTTACCAAATATCAAATAATAATACACAAACACAAAACAACATAAAAAGAGAGGAGATGAGAGGATGGTGGTCAATGAGTCCTGAGGTCTTCATTCCGGTGACTGATTTGATTTTCTGGGCTCCGAACAGCAAGTTCCTTGAGCTCATAAGCTTAAGGGTTGCCTAGCTGACCAAAGTGCCCCTAACAGGGGAAAAAAAACAATTCAATTAAATGCAAACTCGGCTGCTAGCATTAGCATGGCTAGCTCAGTTGGAATGTGTAGCTCCTTTTTTAGAGCACCAAGCAGCAAGTCCAGCTTGAGAAAGTGATCGCTATTGTTGAAGGTGTGAATAACACCACTAACAAGCTGTGGAAGGACTTGGATACCCACATGGTTATTGTAGAGAGACTTATATCTGAGGTCAGTAGGATGCACTCTGAGTTATGGTCTACCAAGTGCAGAGGCGCTTGATGACTCAAGAGCTCCAGAAGCTTCAACACAGACTAGTTTGGCTGGAAGAACATGTCATAGAGAGAAGGGAGGGAGTTCCAGGACTTGCCACAGGCAAGGAAGGTGACGAGTTCAGCTTTTTCCTCCAGAAATTACTTCCAAGATGGAGCCCTTCAATGGGCAAGATACTGAAACTGAGAGAATGCATTGCATATATAGTGCAGTTGTACCCTCCAACAAACTATTATTTTATATCAATGCCATGCAGTAAGGTGCCTGTGAAATCCCCAAAAACAACTTCCCTGTCCAGGATGACAGCAGACCCCTGCACTTCAACTACTACATGAGCCAGTGGTGGAAGACCCTCTCCAGGGTGCAAAAAAAAACAACATGAGAAGGGTATCACATATTTACCCTGCTCGTTGAAGGTCACCCTGCAGCAGATACAACATAGTTTCAATGGCATTTGCGATGCAGAAAAGCTAGTACACAGGTCCACAAGATACCGGGTATGGGTAAACTCACCTTTAATGTCCATCACAATGAAATCTCCCTTCTGACCTTTGAACCCTTTAACACCTGGAAAGCCGCTTAGGCCCTGTAACACAATAAATCAGTAAATCAAAGGATCCATCCATCTATTCATCAATCACTCAGTCCATCCATAAATCAGGTCTGTGACCCCCTAATCTTTGACACACTCACCTGTTCCCCCCTCTCTCCAGCATCTCCAGGTAAACCATTATTTCCTCTAGGCCCTGGGGCCCCTGGGGGTCCTGTAAAACCTATCATCCCCATTTGACCTGGAGGGCCTGGAGGGCCCCTTAATACCTCAGGGGGACCACAAGAGCAGTCACCACGACCTCCTAAAAAAACCACAAATACATTCTGACCACGGTTACTTTAACATGCGTGTCTCTGTTTACAACTTGCTGTTTAACGTGAGGGGACAGAAGCCTCTCGCCATCAGCCTGAGAGATGCCCCTGTGAGGGATGTGAGGTCATCCTCTCCATAAATTTTTGAAAAACACCGATCAAAGATTCTTCCAGTATCCCGGATGATTGACAGTAAAGCTCTGTGACACACAAGTGACATAACAATGACCTCGTGGTGATGTCACTAGCAGACTGGCAATCGCCCTCATTGGTTCATGAATGTTTTTATCAATTATGAAGTAAGCTGGAGTCCATGCACTGACCTTTAAACCCCCTGAAACCCATGGTCCCTGGTGGCCCCTGGGAGCCTGGTTCTCCGGGCTCTCCTGGAAATCCCGGAATACAGTAATAACCTGAAGATAAAAGGCTGATGTCAGCAGGTGCATCAAGACTACAGTTATGGTAGAATGACACCATAAAAACAATTTCCCTGAAAGAAGTCAAGCAATACAAATGTGACATAACAGGTGTAAACACTAAATGGACTGAAACAGTGTTCATCCACACACTGATGGTGGCGACGGCGCCACCCACCTCATCAGACTCAAGGAGCTCTTCATTGTGTTGTGAAAGGATACTTTGACAGTCTCTGGAAGAGCTTGGAGCTCAAATGAGTGGCTGTGTGCCTAAGTGTAACATCACAGGTTTGATGACCCTGGGGATGTACTGGTACCTGGACTCCCTTGTTGTCCTTTTGGTCCTCGTGGTCCTGGGCGTCCTGGTTTTCCAGGTTCTCCAGGCATTGGTCCATCTTTAAACACCTGACCTGGATCTCCTCTCTCACCTTTGGAGCCTGGAACACCTGCCAGACCTTCAACTCCAGCCGGTCCTGAAGAGCCCACAGAAAACCTGATTCACATTGGTAAACATTTTCAGACTAGAACATTCCTACATAAATAGACCCGCTGACCAGGTATGGATCTGCCAGGGGCCCCTGGAGGGCCATGTAGTCCCATCACCCCCCTATTTCCTGGAGGGCCCTGTGGTCCGAGAGCTCCAGGATCCCCGACGTCACCTTGAAAACAGGATCAGCATTGCACAAAAAGTTCTTGGAACAGGTTGTTGTTGCTGAACGGCATTGCCTGGACTGTTTCTGTTCAAGTTTGGCTTGTTGCAGTGACACATAACTGACTTGATTTATGTTCATCTCCTTTCAAGTTCATTTGAAGTGACTCATGATGATCGAGACGAGATGTTGTCCCAACATTATGAAGCTTGATGCACCAAACAAAAACTGATTCTTGACGTTAGTCATTCATTGCCATGACTTAAAGGGGACTGTAATCTATCATGCCTCGGTTGCATGATTTGGACGTGACAGACAAGACAAATGTGACGTATGTTAGCAAAGACACAACAGCTGGGTTTAGGTAAGGATGATCACCCCGCCATCTCCTGGTCCTGGTTCTGGTCCGAATGGTATATTTCTCAGTCTTTTTTGGATCAGACACTGCTGGTGTTCTTACCTGTATGGGTGATTTCTGCATCCTGAGGAAGGCCTTTAGGACCTGGATCTCCCATCATGCCCTGGGGACAGAGACACAAATGTCTTATTCACAGAAAGAAAAGTGATGCAACCTGCTGGTGAAAGAGGCGGAGCCAAAACTAGATGATCAATCAGCAGCATGGAGAGGAGGAGTCAAGGGGAACAAACTCTAAACCTTTGTGAATATGAATCCATAATCCACAGCTGCTGCCGCAAATATTAACAGACTTTTAATCTCACTGTTCATTGTTGAGCAGGAGTCACCTTTGATTGGCAGGTCATGAATGGGCGGGGTCATGGCATACAAAGCAATATTAGCGTGATTCCCTCAGCTGTAGCAGCGCTGTCATACATAGAGACACGGTCAGTGGGGCAGAGACCTGTCAATCATTCCCTCCACCCAGGATGGAAACCAAGGTCAAATTAGCAATGGATATATGGTGACGTCGACCATGAGTAGTCAAAGGGTTGTAGGCGGAGATTGAAGTACAGAAAACTTTGGGTTGACCCTGAAGTGACCTCACTAACCCTGTCATTCTGCTTCCTAGGCCACACCCCCTGATGTTTGCACTTTCACAGATAAAAACAAATAAACAAACAGAAAAACTGACCTTAGGACCTTCTCGTCCAATCAGACCTGGAAGACCTGGACTTCCCTGAATCCCCTGTGAGTAGACAATCCCACATAACATCTAAACATGTGTCCACCAGAGAACGTTGCCATGTGATTGATGATGATCTGTGCTCTTGGTGTTATCTGTTGGAGCTGAAGAGAACTGTTGAGAACCATTTTCACTGTCACATGGGAAACACTGATCCTCACCTGAACAACTGATTCACAGGTACCTTTAACACACTGGAACCTTTGATAAACAGGAACACTAGTTCACCGGAACCACTGATTCACAGGAACCTTTGCTTCACGGGTACCTTTGATACACAGGTAGCTTTGATACACTGGAACCTTTGATAAACAGGAATTCCAGTTCACCGGAACCACTGATTCACGGGAACCTTTGATTCACGGGTACCTTTGATACACTGGAACCTTTGATAAACAGAAACTCTAGTTCAACGGAATCACGATTGACAGGAACCTTTGATTCAAAACGTGGAGTTTCTGTCCCATTTCTATCAACCCATAAGTTCATTTGGTTCTACTGACAATGAGAGACTGTCATAGGAACAAGACAAAACTACAAGTTATCAAATAAAACAGTGGTTGCTGATAAATAACTGACCTTTGACCCCAACAGTCCTCACAGCTGATCTCTGACCCTTCTTCATTAAACAACTGTGTTTCACAGACTTACCTTGTATCCTTTCTGACCACGTAAGCCAGGCCCTCCAGTGAACCCCTGCAAACCACCAACACACCTCAGAGTCAGTTGTTATGTTTCTGAACCAGGTTCTGCTGATCAGCCCATGTTGAACCTATCACAAGGAGAACAACCAGGTGCAAGTACCTATCTGTCTGAACGGGATCAGGGCTTTCGGAAAAAAAAATCTGCACCTGGTTTTTCAAAACTAAGAACAGCTAATTATAGTTAAGATGGAGCTCACCCTGGGTCCAGGAAATCCCACAATCCCCTTCTCCCCTTTGATTCCAGGAAGAGCATCCAAACCCTGAAACCACACACCAGTATTAGCAGAACCCTGTTTTTAGGTGCTCCGGAGATCTTTCTTTCAGTGGAACACAGTATTCCGGACCACCTTGAGCCGGCTGAACCAGTGGTTTGATCTGGACTTACCGGCAGCCCTTGAACCCCACAGACACCTTTGAGCCCTCGTTGACCCTGAAGAACCAACAAAGCTCATTATCAGAACCAGGAGCAAAACTTTAGAATCAGAGCAACAAAAAAAGTAAAAGAAACACAGTACAGCCTTATGATAACAACAGATTCACAACAGGAACTGCAGAATAATTATGGCTGAACACAGTAACCAGAAAAAGTAAGCTGTAATCTGATTGGTTGAAGCACACTGTGGCCCCACCCACCTGCTCTCCTTTGATGTACAAGTCTTCAGGAGGGTTGACATACTCAAACGGCCCTGGAGGCCCTTGGAGGCCCTGCTCCCCCTGTGGTTGAAACACAGTACTGCAGGTTCATTGCTATACAGTACTGTATAGTACTACACATTACGATACTGTACTGCAGACTGCTGTTCGCTACAATATAGAACTATGTTGCTGTTACACAAATTGCAGTTGTACTCTCTCTAGCTCGAGGATCAATCCACCTCTGGCAACCTTCTTTTTGCAACATCTTTTATTTCCTTCACTTCATCTTATTGTGTAAATCTATGAGAGTTCACTTTCATGACTTCATCAGCAGGGGCATCGATTTAAATACGGGACTGGTTTGAATTCAGCCTTCCAACGTCTCTGTGGAGGATCAGCGGGTGTCACCGCCACTGATGCGTGTGGGGCCTCCCACATCACTCTGTTACAGTCTCTAGTATCTGTTCCACTGGTATTTTTCTTTATGAGGTAATTCAACCTATAATATTTGAGGATTGTTTTTTAATGGGTTCCTTGAGTGTAAGATTAGAATCGAAGACCACAACGTGAAACTTCGACTGTCGCACCACCTCCAGTCTCTCATCCTCTGACCAGAACAGACACTTGCAGGCCCTCTGCTGGCTGGACACTGAACAACATGCATAACTGGTACCACAGCAGCTCCTTCACTTTAGTTTAACCCTTTTATTTCACTTTAGCTGTGTTTTATAGACTTGAACCTGTTAATATAGAAATAATAATAGTAGTAGTAGGAAAAGTACTACGTGTAGTAGTGGCAGTAGTACTGTGTGAAGGGAGACAGGCAACTAAGAGGTTCTGTGCGCAGTGTTAACAGTTGTGTTTCTTGAATCTTCTGGACACGCCCCTTTAGTGATGACATCACAGGTCACTTGCTGTGAGGTAACTGAAGAGGTAGGGATAGTTTTGAGTGAGTATTTGTACCTCATCTCCTTTCTGTCCTGGCAGAGATCGACCTTTTTCCCCCTGGAACACACAAAATCTTCAACATCAACCGCGCGAAGCAGGCGACACACAAAGATAAACATTGAAAGATGCAAAAACAAATGGCTGTGATGATGTCACGGCCCCAAAATGATGGCCCAGCACGGTTGCTTGCTATTCTTACGTGTGCAGGAGCACGCAACAGTAACAGCAGCCAGGTGTATCTCTAGTATAAGGTGATGATACTTACCGGCAGACCTCTGGAACCGGGCAGACCAGCCAGACCCTGCAGACACACACGGTCACATGGTTACCAGTAAGGAATCTTCGTTCTCACACACCAGTAAATTAAATGGAGACACCCTAACATGGTTCCCCAGGGGGCCTCACAGGCTTGGATCGAGCCAGGGAGGGAGGGGCCACACAGCCAATCAGAAGGAGGCATGAAACACATCTGCTGGAATATGTTGATGAACCTGAACTGGTTTAACTGGATGTGCCAGTCTGGTGAACTCCGAGGTCACAATGAAAAGATCCACTTGGTACCAATAACTGATCGATATATTGATGTATTGATCACTGATGAAACACAGTGAATTATCTTCTATATGTTTGGAAATTAGTAAGTGGGCGGAGCCTCTGATATCAGTGCTCTCCTCCAGCGTGATGGAGAAATAATTATGGCTGAGGAACCTCTGTTGGAGTACCTTTACTAGTATACGCTTAGAACATACTCAGTATACACCCAGTACACACTCAGTAATCACTCAGTACACACTCGGTACACGTTCAGTAGACATTCAGTAAATGTCCAGTACAGGCTCAAAAGATACTCAGAACAATCTTAGTCCACAGGCCCAGTGGTCCGGCTCAGGCAGGGCGCCACGGCACTGAGCTCTGCTAAAACACACACACCGTCACTATGTGACAGAGAGGCAGCAGAAAGGTGGAGGATCAGATGGATCAGAATGTATCTGACCAATCAGGGGAAGTGCTGGCTCCGCTTCTGCTGTGGAGTTTAGCAGAGAAGAAGTGTGTGGTGATCCAAGTCAGGAGGAGGCGAGTTCTGGCTGGTCTGGGAGCAGACACTTCAGCTACATCCATGACTGTATGAATACAGTACGTGTGTGTGTGTGTGTGTGTGTGTAGGGGACTTGTACACCCTTGTCAGAAAAGAACTTGATGATACTCAATGACAAGATTTTGTTTTGTTTTTCAGTAAACCTGGCAACTCTAGGACACGCATGGCTGTACAGCTTTAGGATGTGTATCATGATCAGGGTTGACTCACTTTGGTCCCGTCCAGGCCTGTGGAACCAGGAACTCCAGATGGACCTTGGAGACCCTGCTTGCCCTGTGGACACATGAGATGTCAGAGACGAGGAACAGTTGAGTTTCAGCTGTCGGTACATGAATGTCTGTTAGTTCTCACCTGGAGACCAGGAATTCCACTGGGCCCGACGTCACCCTGTAATACACACAAATTGCAATGTTACTGACACAATCACGGATCAATAATCAATAAGCAGCGAGAGGACAACTGAAACGCACCATGAAGTGCTGTCTTGGTGGTGCTGTGAACATTAATAATCTGGGAGCCTTTATGCCTTCATGTTACTGCTCCTCAGGTACAATCACATTTACAGCACATGTCCTGACAAGTATATTTAATTTAGACACCCTACATGTGCCATTACAAGCAGATTTACTGTACATATGTACTTACAGGTGTATTTACTGAGCATCTGTACTTTAGGGTATATTTATGGTACAGGTGTTCTTACAGGTATTCCAGGGTACTGTATGAAGTAAATCACTGGATCTCCAGGAAGTCCCTTCAGTCCAGGTAAACCCTGCAGCGCAAAACACAGTTACCATGGTAACAACAAACTACTGTATATCCTCAAAAGGCCCCGCCCATTACACATACAGAGCATCGCTCAGGTAAGGCAAGAAATCTCACCAGTTCACCATCAGGCCCTTGTTCTCCAGGAAATCCAGGATCTCCTTGCTTTCCTCTTGTTCCATTACACCCATCCAGACCTGGAAAACCAGGACCTCCGGCTGGGCCGGGGTGACCCTGAACATATAAACGTATGCTGACAGTCTGACCTTTGATCTCACAATGCAACGAAAGTGATCAGTGGGGCGACAAGGTTGGGATTTCTTACCGGAACCCCTTCTAAACCGGGAAAACCAGGAACGCCAACGCTTCCCTGAAACAGCAAACAAACTGAGCTGGTGAAGGAGCTGTGTGGCCTTGTATCAGGATCAGAAACATGTGACCAGAACTATGCTTGTTTTTCTGAACTGACCCATCAGAAGCTAAACATTATCTCACCACATCCCCCTTCAGTCCTGTAGCTCCCGCTGGGCCCTCGTTCCCACGCCTACCCTTTTCTCCTGGTGGGCCCTCAGGTCCTGGGAATCCCGGTGGCCCCTGAGGGCCCTGACGCCCGAGAGGACCTGGAACACCCTAGAGGAAACAAACGGTTCCATTATATCTGTATAGAACCTCCCAGAATCTGGTTCCTTCAAGAGGGTAAAGGCGGGAAACAGGACAACAACATGAATACGGTCCTGGTTTGAATTCCAACCAGCCAATCAGAGTCGTTGTTTGAGACGACACAGCTGCTCTAGAACGCTGCAACATAACATGAGGAGAGTGACATCAAACGCTGTGATTGGTTAACTACGATGACTCACTCTCTGGTAACGCCCACCTAGGACTGCAGTCTGATCAGACCGAATTATGAGGAGAAACCCGGTGAAATTCAGTGTCGGGCTAAAGCTCTCCTCCCTCTGATGAAAATAAAACTGCATCGTTTCTAACTGGCCACAGGGGGCAGTGTGACCACACACAAACACACACACGCACAGGCAGGGAGTGTGTTTGAACAGCAGCTTGGACGGTCAGGATGTTAATTCAGATGGAATGTTATTTTAAAACAGCACACACACAAACACACGTACACGCACACACAGAGCACTAGTATCATGTGACTCATGTGAGGTTGATAAAACAAAATTCAACTTTAAATAACAGGACAGAAAGCGGCCGTAGTACACGATTATCAAGCTAGAAACCGACATTCCCAAAAGTGGAATGGGAGACAGAGCCTTCAGTTAGCAGGCTCCTCCCCTATGGAACCATCTCCCAGTCCTGGTCCAGGACGCAGACCCCCTCTCTCCCCTTAAAGCAGTCGCTCGCGGCAGCACAGCACCTCGCAGCTGGTTAGCTAGTGGTGGTGGCGGTGAAGGGCAGGGTGCCAGGCAGGTGACAGGTGGGCTAGTGGCACCACACCAAGAACAAGAGGCAGAGATGACAAGATGAATATGACAGCCAGTCACAGGTGGATCTGATGATTAGTAAACATAAACAACCACGAGAGCAGACTGTCATCCAGGAGAGGACAGGAACATCTCCCCTCGTGTGTGTGTGTGTGTATGTGTGTGTGTGTGTGTCTATGTGCGTGTGTGTGTGTTTGTACAGCTGGGTGCAGCAGACAGGCAGAGAGGATTGTGGGAAAGCGTCTGTCTCAGTGATTTCACAGATCAGTGGGTCAAGAGAAAGACGGACAGGGGGAAGACTAACAGAGATCAGAGCTGTCACATCGCATGACATCACACACAGACACACGCATACACATAGACACACACACAGACACGCATACACACACACACACACGCACACACACACACAGACATACAGAAGCAATAACTGATGACATTTTCTTTCGTCTTCTTCTGGACGATCTAACTTCCAACCCATAGGCACCTGTGCGGGTCACTTCCTGCCTCTGTTGGTGTCAGTGGACGTCCTGGTTCTTATCAGTTGTCTGTGTGGTACTCAACTGGACCTCTTTTGGTTTGCTCCAAGACGTTTCACCTCTCATCCCAGATGAAGTCAGAAACAGTCCAACTGACAACCACGCAGCACCAGAGACATCTCTGTTGTTGTCGTCAGCCTCCTGTTCTGTTATCGGGGTCAAGATTGTAGAACCTGCTGGATGGAACTAATCTGGTCATTCGCTGTTCTTAGACTGAGTTTCACTTTGGCCTGGCATCTCTTGAACCGCCATTCAGAGCTACACGCCGCATAATGTGGGTGGGAAAATGGAAGCTAGGAAGGTGGAGCTGTAGCGATGTGCCCTCCCACTTTGGTGATGATGTGAAGGAACATCAACTTCGTTTGAACCTCGACAAGGTGGCTGCACTCGCTGGTGAAAAATTCAGGTCTAAGACTTGACACTTGGTGACTTGATTTGTTCTCGTGGTTTAGAAAATGGTATCAAATATTTTTCAAGGGTTTTGAGTAATAACCTCGTTCCTCGCTTGGTTTGTGTTTGTGATGGCAACAAACCAGTCACTTCCAGCCCGAGTCGGGTTCCCTCACAGGTGTTTCTGTTCAACGGGAATCGTTCTGCTGATTGTTTTCTCACTGGCATTAAGATCTTTCATTTAACAGTTCAAATCCTCACTGATGGCCCGTGACTCACGTTCCGTTCAGCCTTGTCAAATTTCGTCAATGAACCCCAAACCACACGAAGAGCACTTTTTTTTATTGCTTGTCCACATTCTGTACTGACAACCCCCCTTGTCATCCCGCTACGTGTAAGCCATGACGCTTTGTGTTGAGTCTGACACTCAATCAGAGAGGTTTTACGAAACTACATGTATGTATTGATCTGTTTTTGGGGCTGTGTGTTAGGGGGCGGAGACTCACCCTCGCTCCCTTGGCTGGGAAGCACTGACAGGTAGAGCAGTCCCGCCCACCGCATGGCTCCGTCTGGTCACCCTGGAGAGTGAGGGGGCGGCACACATCAGAATGACATCATGCTCTCATCAAGACATCACTTTAGTCCAAATGTTCTCAAAGAAGGGCTCAGGGCTGTCACGGGTCTCCCAGTGGGTCATCAGGAGAAGCATCAAAGCAAAAGTGTTTCTACTTCTTACATGAGACCCACAAACACGTGAATAAAAACACCTGAGTGAAAACAATAAAACCGCAGTCCAAACACTCAGAATCAGCACAACAGAGGGAGCTGAACGCTGTGAACAGCACAAAGGGAGGTTGTAGCTAAGAAGTCTACTAGATGACTTTTAAAAGAGGGCAGAGTTCAATTTAGTTTCAATCCTGTTGTCCATCCTTTTCAATCCGGATGGACAACGGATGGATGGATAGATGGATGTATGCGTGAAGGGATGGATGACAGATGGACGGAAGGATAGGTGGATTGATGGATGAAACAAGAATGGATGGGTAGAAGTAAAGGTGGATGGATGGATGGAAGAACTCTTGAGTTTTGGGGTGTACTCATGTACAGACAGAGAAAAATGTAAACAATACAATCATTTCAGGAGATCTCAGGAAGCAGACAGCTGATTGTGTGCGTGTGTGTGTGTGTGTGTGTGAGTGATAACATCAGTGACAATCACGCTCCTTCTTTTTCTCAAGCACACACTCTTTGAACAGATGTGAAGCGACTTGTGTTCATCAGATATGAGTCAAACGCTGCTTTCAACTGGAACTCGTGAACTTGTGTTTACACCTCATGAACTCTGAGCTTCACAAGTCCCATACGGACTCCTCGAGTGGAGGTAAACACAGCCACAACACTTTTTGAGGCAGAAATCGACCGAAACGCCGTCAACCTCCAAGTACACCTGACAACAACCTTAAAGGATCCATTCTCCTTTCCAGAAAGCCTTTCAAGAATCTCAGCTGAGTTTTAAAGACTTGGAATGTTATCACAATGATGTAGTGGATCCTCCACAATCCTGATCTGGCCAACTCGCTCCTGGAAATCCACAGGCAGCGAACATCAAGTGTTCTGTGTTGCAGGCTGAAGCTCCTCCATCTTCTTCTCATTAACAATAGTAGCATTCAATCCATGTCAGACCGCACGCTGCTGACTTGAGATGAGGACCAGTGACACAAACACGAAAGACACACCAGCTCAGACGCTGTCCAGCTCAACAAGGTCTGTATCAGTGGTGAGACATGGGCTCCTGGAGCAAGACATAGACAGACTAGACCATGCGCCCTGCTGGAGTCGCTCTCCCAGTTTGGGGGTCACAGCCCCTAGTGGCACCACTGTCCTCTCCTCCAGCTCCTGGGCTCCTTCTTCTGGTCCTGCTGTCTCTTGGATGCTCCATCTATCACCTCTCCCCTATCACCTCCACCTTTATGTCAGTGGTCCATCAGCACCAGGTCTGCTTGGTCAGCCAGCACCAGTTAGTCAGTCTGGATCTGGAAGTCCCCCAGGATCTTAGCTGGGTCGTTCTCCACCACTTTAGGAGGGATCTCCCATTCAGACCTTGGGACCTCCAGCCCAGACACAGAGCAGATGTTCCTGTCACCATGCAGCCACGGGGTTCTGGTGCTCCACATGATGGTTTGGCTTCTTACACCTTGCTCTTATGTACTGAACTGTCTCAGGGTCCTGTCTGGTGTCCTAGACCCTGGTCTCTACCCATCTGGTCCTGGTTCTGCTCCGGTGCTGCCATGAGTGGAGCCTCTGCGCTGTCTTTCAGTCCAGCCTTCCTGATATCAGCCTCTTCCTCTACCTGGATGTGGTTCCTGCCCTGCAGGGGATCGTCCCCCCATGATGGTTCCTCCTCCTTTTCCTCTGCATCCTCAGGTTTGTCTGGTCCTGGTCAGTGGCTCTGACCCTCATCAGTCCTCAGCCTTCCCCGCCCTGCTTAGTGTACAGTCTCAGGGTGCTGGACTTGCATTCTGAGAAGATTCTGTGTCCTGGTATCAATGACCTGTACCTCTTCCTTTAGCCAGCTTATTATACCAGCAGGGTGTCTGATGATGTGCTATGTGCTGATGGCTCGGACCGTGTTCTTCCACTGAGCTGACTTCTCAACACCTGCCTGACTCAGAGGAGCTGTTTGGCTGTGGCTGACCTCCTTACAGTGTCCCCATTGTTCTCATTAGCCTGTGGGACCCAAGGTTCTAGCAGCTGTCCTGGATATCTGAAATGCTGCCATTCTTGGCGTACAGCTTGATGTCATCATGTACAGAAGGCGACTGATGGTTGCCCCTCTTCTGAACCAGCATCCGTAGCATTTTAGTGACGATCTGGCTGAGGGGGTTCAGGCCCATCCAGACCAGGAGCAAGGATTGTGCATCACCTTGGTTTATACAGCACCTGGTGGTAACTTGTGCAGTTGGCTTTGAGTTGCTCTCCTGAGCCCCACTCTTGATGAAGGCGCTTAGTGTCCTATTGATGTTGGACATCCATGTGTGTGGCATTGAGTCGTAGGCTTTCTTGTAGTCAGGATGGTTCTGTGGAGAACATTCTATTTATTCTCCTGGTTCCTGCATCCCTTGTGTATCTCGTCAGGTGGGTAGTCAGAGATGTGAGTCATTGCTTGGCAGTCTCCAAGGTCTCAGGTCGCCTGATCTTGGTCTGGAGCTCTGAGAGCCGACGAACTTCTCCCTGGGTTTCCTTGATCTGGTTCTCCAACCTCCTTCTCCATGGGGGTGATGGGGTTTGGGTCATCTTGTAGCCAAGCATCTCCAGGATCCCTGCAGCTGTGGTATCCATCACCTCCCTGGTCTCAGTCACTGTCCTAGTGGTGATAGTCTGTACTGCTGCAGTATTTATTATAATGGTTTTGTACGTATGAATAGGCTACTCCTGTTCTTCTGAATTGAAAACCTGTTTGTGTGTTTATGGGTCAGGACAGCAGATTTTGTCGTGCTGCTGACTGCAGTTTCTTTCAAAGACCCCTGCATTATTTTAACATTTTTAATAAAATGCTGTTTTGAGAGATTCTTCATATTATAGAAAGATTTTGAATGGGAGCGATGTGATGTTCTCAATATTTCATCTTCATGGTAAAACTGACATTAAGTGTGACAGGATTATGTGTGGCCCCTGTGTGGTTTCCCCATCCGGCTCCCCAGGAATAAAACTGCCCCCCTGCTCTTTATCAAGGTGTCACAATCTATCAAGACTGTCACTGTCTGTTTAGCCGCCACTCTCAATAGATCAACCTGTCACTCTGGATGTCAACTCTGGACACATCTGCGTGTCACCCTTAACATATCGACACCGTCACTGAATATCAGGGCTGTGACTCTGTGAGGATCTGTGGACGGCGTGGAGCCCAGCCAGATGAAGAGTTTCCCAGCATGCAGCAGTGTTTGTGTTGCAGGCTGCATTCCTGTGGCGTTGTATAAACTGGGTTAGCAGTCAGGCGTTTCTATCAGCAGCAGGAATGTGACTATCAGACGATCTGCTGTCACCACTAATGTTCTGTAGCCGTCTGCTCTGTCCCTGTCCTGCGTCTGTCCTCAACCTGCTCCCCATCCGTCCTTAAAATGTCCTCAACCTGTCTTCTACCGTCCTCCACCCTTAACTGTCACTGTTGGTTTACCCGTCAGCAATTTCTTGACCATTGTCAGTTAATTTCTTTGTTTTTGCCATGAAAGGAGTGAACATCAGAGTGATGAGGACCTGATTTGTTTGAGGGTCAGGTGAGCGATGCAGGTTCTGACCAATTTGGTTTGAATGCTTGTGAACATCAACTGAAATGTCTCTGGGGTCCAGAGCATGGCGACGTTAGACAAATGTGTTGAATGAATATTTACTCGCTGGCGTTTATCAGGTTCTTCTCGCTGTCCGTTATCGCAGTGATCAATAAACTGCACAGATGTGTTCTTTTATTGCTGTCGTCCACCTGAAGGTCTCAGAACATACACAGTCAGACAGGAAGTTCTGCTCTTTCAATGTCCTAAAGAAATGTTTAGAAGAAGACACGTCTTCCTGCTGTTGCAATACGACCATAAAATAGCCTCCAAATTCATACAGAGAACTTTGACCTCCAGAACTGAGAGAGGATGCTTTAAGAACAGCTGCTTACGTCCGGTAAAGCTTCACTACCACACTCTGAACACTTAGACGCCATTCAGAAAAGACACTTGAACAAAAGAAAACCTCTCCACCTTCACAATAAAAGCACCCTTTTTTTAAAGTGCGGAAAAGAACTCACCGCAAGAACTTGCAGAGGTGTCAGGAACATCAGGAAGTACCTGTGGAGAAAAGAAGAGTAGCTGATCACTGTTCATGCAGCGGCTGATCACACTGTTTCTACCTCCCACGCTGGATGGCTGGATGTTTTTGTGAGTTTATCATAGGCTATTATTGGTGTTTCAATGACCTGCCAGAGAAGCTTGACTCGTATGAAGAACAGAAAACAAAATGGGCAAAGGAGTCGGTTCAGGTTCACCTGGGAACTCGCATCACTACAAAGTCATGGTGTGCTTCCCGCCTTTTGTGAGTCTCACCTGTGTCCTGTCAGGTAATCAGTCCTTTTCAGTCACAGTCCGGCTCCAGGTGTACCAGCTACCTCCTGTCCACCTGTTCTCCACCTGCTTCTTGTGGTCTCATAATTGAGTTTGACTGTCGCTGTCAGTTCGTCTGACGAGTTACCTGACTGTGAGTTACCTGCCTGTGAGTTACCAGCCTGGTGAGTTACCTGCCTGGTGGGTTACCAGCCTGGTGAGTACCAGCCAGTGAGTTACCTGACTGTGAGTTACCAGCCTGTGAGTTACCAGCCTGGTGAGTACCAGCCTGGTGAGTTACCTGCCTGGTGGGTTACCAGCCTGGTGAGTACCAGCCAGTGAGTTACCTGACTGTGAGTTATCAGCCTGTGAGTTACCAGCCTGGTGAGTACCAGCCTGTGAGCTACCAGCCAGTGAGTCACCAGCCATTGAGTCTCCAGCCAGTGAGTTACCTGCCTGGTGAGTACCAGCCTGGTGAGTACCAGCCTGGTGAGTTACCAGCCTGGCGAGTACCAGCCTGTGAGTTACCAGCCAGTGAGTCACCAGCCAGTGAGTCACCAGCCATTGAGTCTCCAGCCAGTGAGTTACCTGCCTGGTGAGTACCAGCCTGGTGAGTTATCAGCCGGTGAGTTACCAGCCGGTGAGTTACCAGCCTGGTGAGATACCAGCCTGGTGAGTTACCAGCCAGTGAGTTACCTGCCTGGTGAGTACCAGCCTGGTGAGTACCAGCCTGGTGAGTTACCAGCCTGGCGAGTACCAGCCAGTGAGTCACCAGCCAGTGAGTCACCAGCCATTGAGTCTCCAGCCAGTGAGTTACCTGCCTGGTGAGTACCAGCCTGGTGAGTACCAGCCTGGTGAGTTACCAGCCGGTGAGTTACCAGCCGGTGAGATACCAGCCTGGTGAGTTACCAGCCAGTGAGTTACCTGCCTGGTGAGTACCAGCCTGGTGAGTTACCAGCCAGTGAGTTACCTGCCTGGTGTGTTTTGAGGTGTTGCCCATTTATCTTTTGGTTTATTTGTTGTAATTCTGACCGTGTGACACTAAAATTCTTCACTTCACTTTAGCAGAATTTAATCCTAAAATTGCATCATGAATCAACAAAAAAAACAACTACTGGCCATGCCCTCTTCTCCCCAATCTGTCAATTATTGCATGGCATCACATGTTTTAGTTTACCAGAGGCAGGTGATGCTGCAGCTGGAACAGGAAGTCAGCAGCATCTTGTCCACTGCTGATGGGAGGTCCTGCCCTCGCTGTCTGACTCCGCCTCCAGGGGCTTCTCAGCCAAAGACGATGCTGCACTTCTGCAATGCTACTTGAGAGAAAAACAAAAGACAAACTGACAGATGTCAACCCACCAAATTGAGTAAGCGGACTCCTCTCTGACCTGCTCGACTGATCGCCGGCTGACTTTCTGATAACTGATGTCTATTTCTACATTTACTAGACAGCTGCCATCATCTTTACTGATGTGGTGGTCCTTGAGATGGAGTCAATGACAAAGAGAACGAAAGAACGTCTTTTAAAACTGATACTACCTAGAGTTTAGTCCTCAAACTCGCCGGGTTGCAGGACATTTGGTCCAGACAACTGAAAACTACAAGTTGCAGCTTTGTCGGATGTATCGATTGTTGGTTTGAGAGAAATGCAGCAGACAGAACGTGGGCCCATGGTCAGATGAAGACAGAAGAACATGGCTGCTGTGCAGTGGTGAAGGGCCAAACGGTCCTAAATCACCACAGTTATTTAACTACCTGGATAAAAATGTGGTTTTCCAGATGGTAAAGAAATCTGTCTGTGGGTTTGCTGAGGAGGGGGGAGAACAGCTGATGCCTGACAATGAATGACTAATCAGTGAGTTTAGCGTGTTATTGATGGAATGAGGAGAACCAGTCACACCGGTATTATTCTGTTGTGACCAGCGAAGGTGATATGACGCACGAGCTCCACTCATAAGGACCTCAGTTCAGTTACGTCGTAGTTCCCAAACCAGGAGTTCTCAAACTCTTAAAACGAGCACAAAAACCACAGCAGTGTAGCGGTGGGCGGCCTTCAGTTTGTTCCCTTTATTCCTATGATCGATCTGATAGTGAAGTTTGGTCAGCCACAGTGGGAACGGTTCCCTGCAAGGTCTGGTTCAACGGAGGTCAGCCTCAGGCACAGGTCCGGTTCAGCGTCCATTCTGCTTCTGTCTTGGCGGCAGAAAATGCAGAGAAGCGTCCGAGTGGTCTGAGCCGTCCTGTGCTTCTGCTGCTGGTGGAGCTCGTGTATGAATGATGGACCTGGACCGCTTCTGTGGGTGAGTCGGTCTTTCAGTCCTGGGTGTGTGGTTCAAAATTTCCATCTGAGGTTCTGGTTTCATGATCCACTGCTTAGAGCTTCACCACATACACAAACTGGGGCTCTTCCTCAGTCCACCTGAATCCAGTCTGGATTCCTCCTCACCGTCTTTTAGCGCTTGTTGCTAAAGTTACGTTAGCTGCTAACATTAGCAGCAGCAGGTGCCGCGGATGCTTTGGCTGCATGTGAATGAGTGTGACCACATGCGGTCTAAACCAGAAATATTCCCAGACTGAACTTGCTGTGTATTAAAACTTGGTTTATGTTTAACAGTATTAACTGTTTTGATAGTATTCTGTTTTCAAAGGTTTCTGGCTTGTTTTCATTTTCAAAAAAAAATAAATTCTGGGATTCCTCGGCGTGCGACTAGAGGGAGCTGGTTTGAGAACCTCTGGCTTAAACCCGTTATTGCAACAAATGGAATACAGTGATACTTGGTGCTGATGGCTCACTCTGATCCGCTCGCCGGATCTACCCAGCAGCCCGCTAAGCCAAAATGGGGGCGAACCTGGGATCAAGGTCACCTGATGTCCCGAATGACTCGCGATCAATTCTCAACATCCAACAGCATCAGCAGCCGGCTTGGTTTGTCACATGAGGTTTACTTGATGGGTCCCTGTACTGTCAAAGCAGGCTGCACCAGAATAACCACCACGGGGCCAAGAAGGTGCTGCTGCAGGGCTGCACAGCCAAAAAACACGTCTGGTTGGTTGCAGTGAAAGGAAAGATTTAGAAACCCAAACGCAGCTGAAAACACGCTGGCTGAGGCTGAACCAACCCTGCGACCCCTACGACTACTTGTTGTCGAGGTTTTCTGAGTGTCAAGAAAGGTGCCACATAAACCTAAACAATAACAGTTATCATTATTATTATTTATTACTGATTTATGTCAAGGACTTTTTCCTCCGTTAGGTATCTCGTGTAATCAGGGGTTTCTTGTCCTGTCACGTGATGACCCTACGTGAGCAGCCAGACACGCCACGTGCATCACCGCTGTCATTTGTTGTTGTCACTGGAAAGTTTCCTGACAAATTACCTCATAAATATGTTTTAAAAAGTAAATACAAAGTTTGCTGACACAAAGTACGACTCAAACACAGTTCAGGACTACGTCTGACACATTAAATAACCACGTCTCAAACGCATCGACGCATGATAACAAAGTACAACAGTTTACCTTTACTGATCCAGGACCTGGGCCGACTGGGTCCTAGAGGGCCCGGGTCCGTCGGCCTCCCAGAGTCCCCAACAAAATCAGTAAAGTCACATTTTTTGTTTTACTTTCATAAAATATCGGTTTCCCAATGTTTTGTTTATTCTGACCAAATTCTTTTCTTGTCTCTCTTCCTTTTTTCTGTTCAGATTCTCCCTGTTTGTGACCAACAAGTGAAGCTGAATGGATCTTCATCATTCACGCGCTCCCTGGAGGTCCTGCTCTTCAGGGGCCATCTTAGCACTTTGCTCATGGACACTAAATTTCCACGGAGCATCGAACCAGCGCCTGTTAGCTTACTAGATGGTAATTAACCCTCCTGAGTCAAGACGCCTTCAATTAGCGAGATCAATTAAAACTAACAAAAACAAATGTCAATAAAGACAACAAAGACAGTGAGACGCTTTTGAAAAGGACAACAAAACGCCAACAGGACTCATTTGAGACGCGGGACGTTCCAGTGTTTCCTGTGTCTGATCGCTAAACGCCGGTGAAACATGAAAATATTTAGAAAACCAAGGCACCAGAACATCAGGACACCAGGACGTCGAGAACATCAGAACGTCGAGAACATCAGAACGTCCAAGACACTCTAACATCCAGAACACCTGAACGCCCAGGAGACCACAACATATCAGAACACTAGCACGTCCAAACATCACTGTCCAAGACACCAGAACATCAGAACACCGGGACACCAGGAGGTCCAGAACATCAGAACATCGGGACACCAGGAGTTCCAGAACATCAGAACATCAGGACACCAGGACGTCCAGAACATTAGAACATCGGGACACCAGGAGGTCCAGAACATCAGAATATCCAAGACACCAGAACATCAGAACACTAGGAGGTCCAGACCATCAGAATGACCAGGACACTAGAACCCCCCAGGACACCAGGACGTCCCGGACCGCGGGGTCACGGAGGTTAACATGCTTCAGTCCAGCAGACTCCAGAAGTAATCGCGTAAAAGTACTCCGTTACTCTTCTCCACTCAGCATCATCAGCGGATCATTAACGTTAATAAACCGCTGACGTCACGCTGGTGTGCAGGTGATTAGTGGTGATCTGATTGGAGCAGAGACAGAGGAGACAAAAGCGTGGACAGGTGTCCACTTACCTGGAGGTCTCGCGCTGCTCCGAGGCTTCACGCGGAGCTCATGTCACCAGAGGAAACACTGATCAACTTTCTCGGTTAAAAGCGCCGCAGCTGCAGCGCGGCTCGCGCGCCGCTCACCTGTCAAGTTAAGAAACGCACACTTCCGGTCCGAAGCTGCGCCTTCCAAAATAAAGTCTATCGACGTAAGAAACGCAAAGAAACATTCCAACCTGTCAGAAGTTCAATTCCTGGTCAGGACAGTCTGAACCGGGAGGAAACCCTGTCTCCATGACGACCATGTGATGCCTCGTATGGAGACGGAACGTGACAGATTGAAGAGATTTCGACTGAATGTGGCGAGAGGTCACATGACCCCAGGAAACTGGAAATTTGCATCTTCTGACTGGGACATCCTGATGCATCAGGTGTCACTGAAACCTCAGTAAGACGTTACACTGCAGCTGGCACCAAACTCCAGGAACCGTTGTAAAACCTCTTTTGAACTGCACAGAACCGTGATGTGGCAGAACCACACAGCTGTACCAGCTGCCATCATGAGGCCACGCCATGCTGACCTTGGACACGATGACATCATGACCTCCAGTGTCAGTTGTGTATTTCCTGCTCAACGCATTGATGAGTCAGCTTACTGTTCCCTTTAGACCAATGATGTGGGGTTCTGTTTGGTTCCAAAGGGAAAGGACCATCCAGGACCACCTTAAGTAGGTCCATCTGATTGCCTTTGAGTGGCGAGTGGAACGAACTTTGCTGACGATCATAACCGCTTGACTTCCCGGTCCCAGACTTCATGGTTTGGGTCAACAGAAGTTTATATTGCTGCAACATTTAAAACAGGTTGAAAACTCAGTGGGAAATACAGTGATCAGCTCAAGCTTTTATTTTGAAGTCAAATACAGGAAATTGGGTTGCGAGTGCCGGTAGCTTGACTCCGGTCTGAACGGACCAACTCTGTATCCCGCAGCAGCTCTTCGTGGCAGCACCTGCTGCGAACTGAGCCGAACCGAGGCGGCTGGAGCCGATGGATCCCCCTGGCGAACCGAGGCGGCGAGACCTCGCACTGCTGCTCCTGCTGCTCTGCTGCTGCGGCGCTCCGGGACACGCCGAGAGGGTGAGCGAACGCACCGCCCGCCGCTGATGCAGATAGTTTTATGGAGTTTGATGCGCGTGTGAACGAGCCGCAGGTGCGTGAACGAGTTCAGATGCGTTACAAACTTTTCTCAAGTGGCAAAAACAATGGGCTCTTATTGTGAAAATCAACAAATGATTTGAATTTAGAATAATTTTCTTTTTCTTTTTTTACTGTGTTTGTGGTGATGTGAGCGGTTACCATGGCTACAGTCCGGCAGATGATCAACAGGCGCGCGGAGCCGTAATTTTAAATTCTTAAGTTTATTAATAACAAAGGTGTCACTCATTGGACGATTCAGGAGATGAAATGACATCATTCTGATGAAGTGAGGACATTAAAATGACATCATCAAAGCTATGTTGCAGACTGAGTGTGTGTGTGTGTGTGTGTGTTTGTGTGTGTGTGTGTGTGTGTGTGTGTGAGAAAGACAGACAGAGAGAGAGAGAGAGACAGAGAGGGAGAGATCTGATTGTCTAGGCTCTGTTGTTATAGTTTGTCTGTTTTCTGTTTCAGCCTTTCAGTCCTGATCTTCTGTTATTACTGACCCAAATACTCCCTCTCACACACACACACACACACACACACACACACACACACACAGCCCCGCCTCACCTCCTGTTTTGTTGTCACATACCTGATTAACTCCTACTGTTGAATCAGCAGGAGTTCGTGTGGAAAAAAGCTTCATTTGAGGTAAATCAAGGACATGAGCTGCGTGCTACTTGCTAACGCTAACCAAAGACCGCCGGCATCACCAACAACATTTAACGGTTATCACAGAAATATCATCCTCTTTTATTTCAAGGGTTTTGGAAGTTTGCACAGCCGAGGGATGTTAGAAGCTCAAGCCTTGGTTGAAGGGTCAGAACGAGGATGCTCACGTTCTCAGGTTCCCCTGTTCAAACGCTCCTCTACACAAACATGTAATCAGCCAATCACAGGGCAGCAACTCGATGCATTTAAGCTTGTAGACGTGGTCAAGACGACCTGCTGGAGTTCAAACCAGCATCAGAATTGGAGAGAAAGAGGATTCTTTTCCTGGCAGGCTGTTGGCACCGGGCGGGCTGATCTGAGCGTTTCAGGAACTGCGGATCCTCTGGGATTTCCACCCACAACCGTCTCCAGGTTTACAGAGACTCATCCGAGAATGAGGAAATGTCAGGACCACAGTGGACCATGTTCTCAAGACTTCGTCCAGAAGGATCACGTACGACGTCACCAAGCTCAGATCATCACAAAATGGTTCCTCGAACATGATGCTGAGTTCACTGGACTCTACAGGCCCCGGTTTTCAGTCTGCTAGAGGACCTTTGGGACCTGGTGGATGTGGGCCGACAAATCTGCAACTGGGTGATGCTCTGATGTCAGTATGGACCAGAACCTCAGAGGAACGTTTCCAGCACCTGGTTGGTGGTGGTGTTGTGGTAGAAAGAGGCGGATAAGAGGAAACAGAGGATCGGGACACAGGTGTCGGGCGGGGAGGTCTCTTTATTCACAACGATGCCACTGCAACATAGTCAAGAGATCTCTGCCAACGTTACGGAGCATGACATACCTTTGTGTGTGTGTTCTTGTACTTGCTACACAGTGAGGACTAGAATATATAATTAACCAACAGAGTGAGGACATTTTAGCCGGTCCTCACATCTTCAAAGGGCCGTTTGAAGGTCAAGACTTGGCTTTATGGTCGAGGTCAGAATCAGGTTCAGTTTAGGTGTAGGGTCAAGGTTAGGGTCAGGCAGTCAGTTGAGATGGTTCGGGTTAGGGGGAGGGGCTAGGCAATGTATTACGTCAGTGAAAGTCCTCACAAAGAGTAAATACAAGGATGTGTGTGTGTGTGTGTGTGTGTGTGTGTGTGTGTGTGTGTGTAATCAGAGCATCAATTCTTAGAGAAAATTCGGTCATTGTGTACCAAACAGACATGACACCATGTTTCTTGCGTCACCGGTGTTTTATGGAGCCGCTGGGACGCCTGGGTCCTCGGGAGCGGCAGCATTCAGACCTTCAGTGGCTTCGTTGAGGGCTTTTTAATGTTTGAAGCAGGTCTCTGTTCTCTGAGAAATGCCTTTCCTGGTAGTGTGGCCTGCTAATCTGCACCGGACCTCCCGCCAGCGTGACGGGAGGACAGAATGACCCAAGTCCCCCCTTTTGGATGAAGTGTCTCTTTAATGTTGCTTAGTCTTCATGCCACCACAGCGTCTGGTCACATGACTCAAAGTTGGTGGAGGCGGCAGGTCAGAGACTTTGATCTTCCTTCGTTAGGGATGAAAAGTCAAGATTTTTTTATTGTCCTTTTTGAAACAACAGCTGATCAGTGGATCAATACAGGTGATAGTCTGCAGGTGGAGGGAGAAATCTGGTCTGTCGGTGAAACTGGAGTGAAAATGTTGCACACGTGTTCAGGTCACGTGACCTTTTAAATGTAAACAATCAAACAAATCCTTATTGAACAGTGACGTTGGTCATGAGGGTCCCAGACATGTCCCGACGTCTCCCAGCGTCTCAGTGTCCTGCAGGATATGAGACAGGAATGAAGATAAGACGTCATCAGACCGCCATCAACCCATCTGACTGTTGCACCTGCAGGATACAGGCAATGTTTGGGTTTGAACTCACAGAAAAATGTCTGGAAGATAAAAACCATCAACTCCATGACACCGCGAGCATGTAGACATGTTTGATTTTGCGCGTGTACAAACAGACCGCACGCGGGCGCTGCTGTAGATGCATTGTGGGATTTGTTTTCAAAATAGTTTAGAAGAGACAAAAGAACATTTGTGGAAGTTCTCTATTTTCAATGTTTGTGAAATCGTCCACATGCGACTCCCATGATGCCTCAGCGATGCATGACATCTTCAAGTGCATCTGCCCCCTAGTGGCAGAAGTCAAGCCCAGTCAGGGCTGGAAGACATTTGACTTCCTGTTGAAAAGTGGCGCACAGGACCGCGTTCTAGTGAAGACAGAACTGTCTATGATTATACTTGTCTTTGTATGCGAAGGTTGTTTGTTAGAGCAACTTTTACCATTTAAACATTGGAAAAAATTCTCAGGATTCAGGCTACTTTATTATCCCTTGCAGGGAATTTCAAATTACACACTCAATTGCCTGACACAGCTTTCACAAATAATCATAATTCCCACTGGTTGACCGTAACAATGGCACACATCCACACTCTACCAAGCACAAAGACATTTGGTCGTGTATGTACGCTAAACTTTCGCAGTCCGCTGTCCAAATGGAGGCAGAGTGAGAGTGAGGCATCACAGCATGCACTGTGCCGCCATTCCTGGGGGGGGTAGGCTGCAGCCAAGGTCTCAGCGCTTCCACCCCGAGGAGGTGGAGAGGGCAGAAGCAGGATGGGGTGGGGGGTAGAGAGGATGGGGGGAGGTCAGGAGCACGAGAGGGGGCATGCAATTTAGCGCCACCAACGCAGGTGGAGTTCTCCTGGATGCAATAGTGGGGAGATGTCCTTCAGCAGCTGATAAGATGGCCGTGTTTGGGTTTGGGCAGAGGAGCACACGTTCTCATCCGTCTTCTCTTACAGTCCAATCCAAATTCATATCATACTCTATTTTTTTGGTCCCCAACATTAGCTTCTTCGCAGAGTGGCCAACTCCTCAGAGTTGGTTTCCACTTTGTGTTTCAGTTCATGATAAACTAACACAGTCAGTTGTTGCACCGCTTTGCCGACCCTGTTAATCATGACGGACAGGTGGGGAGATCCAGATTTGGTGGCAGCTGTCGTCTTGCCAATGTTGCGGTATGTGAGGGCACCTCCTAGTCCGAGGAGAAGCCCCACAACCGTGAATCCAGACAAGTAGAGGTCCTCGTTATCCTCAACGGAGAGTGGCGTCACACTGAAAGCTGTTGCGAAGACAAGCTCTCCCAAAGGAACCAGACTGGAACCGGGTCCACCTGGGCAGAACCTTGACGATGGTTGGGTTGTGAAACTACAGAATCCCGCTGAGTGAAGTTTGTTCCATGTTATTGTGTGTGCAGGTGTGCCATTGCAGCGGAACATCTCTCTGTCACTGTGATGGGGTCAAAGGTCAGAAGGTGAGCGGATCCAAAGCTGGACACGGTACCTTCGGAGAGAAATGTGATCAGTGGTGTTCCGGTCTAAACAGGATTTGGTGGCTCAACATCATTAATCATGAATTATTTCCGGATGCTTTTTGTTTGTTTTTTGTCACCATGATGTCACTCTACAGCAAACGTAACTCTCTCCCTGCTAGCTTGGTTGACTAAATTAAGAGCCATCACATCTGTGAAATGTTTTAGCAATATCATTGTGTCCAGGATTAATTTGTTCATAAAACATTTGTTGTTTTGAGAAAAAAACATTGTAAGACAAAAAACGGACATCTTTTTGTTTTTGTGGAAGATGGCAGTTTAATAGTTCTCGTAGTTCTTTAATTAGCATATTCACCAGCCTTGCAAATGCTGTGAATGTGGGTGTGGCCCGGGGACACCACGGGACTCAAGACCACTAGTTTCTCTTGCCTCCTTATGGCATTCCTTTGTCTGATCAGGTGACCTAGTTTGTCAGAACACCTGGTCATTGGGTTAAAGTGAGAACATCGGGTCAGAAGACCCTAGTGGTGACGGTGACGTCATCATTGAGACAAACGTGCCTCAGGTGTCTGCAGACCACCCAGGTGGGATCTGATGGTTCCTCTCTGTTGAACATGAATACCTGAAAGCACTTGGATCAAAGCCAGAGTCAACTGATGTCAGCTGACTTTACAACCAAACCTCCGCCGCCAACAGCTGATCAGAGTATCTGAGTTTGCTTACTGTCCTGTCTCCAGGGGGAGCCTGGGTACCCCGGATATGACGGACTTCCAGGAGTGATTGGTTACCCTGGAAACGAGGGTAACCAGGGGCCACCTGGAGAGAAGGTAGAAGGAACACCGGAAGGAAAACAGATGATTGGATGCTGCTGTCAGTTTAGCTGCATCTCACTGGCTGTGTTTTCTCCACAGGGCCAACAGGGGGCAGCAGGAGGGCCCGGACTTAAGGGCTCTCGGGTAGGATGATGATGATGATGATGATGGTCCTTGTTCGTTTGTTCATTGATATGATGTCATACAAGTCTGTCTCTCTGTTCTCCAGGGTCTTCCAGGAAAACCGGGTTTCCCAGGACCACCAGGCCTACCAGTAAGAACCCTCACGTTCACGGAACATTCACCAACCCAAGACAAATAAGAAAACTTAGCATGATTCTGGTTCTGAAAATGGGCCCTCTGTGGTCATTTCTGTCTCTCCATCACTGGTGTGTGTAGCGGTTCTATCACATGTAGAACCGCTACATCCTGGCTGCACCCGTCACTAGAAACTGCTCTACTTTGGCTCAGGGTGGTCCAGCTTCTGCCTCTGTGTGCTGCTAGGTTTGTAGTCAACAAGGGTCAACTGGCATTTATTCAGTTTTCAAAGACTTTTACGTTTACCTCCTGGCTTGTGCTGTGTATTAGCGATTCCTCAAGCCTTTCATTGTGCCTGGTGTTTTGTCACAGGGACTCTCCGGCCGTGAAGGGCCCCTGGGCTTACCAGGACTCCCAGGATGCAATGGGACAAAGGTAGAGATGATGATGTCTGTTTTGAGTCTGTTCCACCTCTGACTGTAAGAGACATTTGGAGGCTTTGAACCTGTGGAATGGACGGATATCATTGATTGATTGATATTTTCCAGGGCGATGTCGGTTACCCAGGGTACCCCGGGGCTCCAGGAGCCATTGGCCTGCAAGTGAGTCCTCAACTCTGACTATTCATGGGTCAGCTCATCACCCGTGTGAGGCTAAAACTAACTGGTTCAATGTGTTTTAGGGTCGGATGGGACTGCGTGGACCAAAGGTCAGATTTCACACCTGGGTACAAGAGACAAGAGGATTTTAATCCAGTTTCTGGTTCTGATTTTGATTCTGATTTCCTTCAGGGGGACTCTCCCATCTACCCCATCACCGCAGACATCAAAGGGGTAACGGGACCGCAAGGACCGGATGGAGACATGGTCAGTCAGTTTCCTGGACTACCAGATTAATTGGTATAAAGCTGCAGTTAGGGTTTAGTTAGGGTTTCTTGCACTTTCGCTTCTCTCTGATGTGTCTCAGGGGCCAAGTGGAGACCCTGGTGAATTTGGTCTGCCAGGACTACCAGGACCTGCTGGACGTCCTGTATGTTCCAAAATCTGAACCTTCTCAAATATTTTTTGATCATGCAATCAGCCGTCCAATCACATGGCTGCTCCTTTTACAGGGAATTGCAGGGGTGCCAGGCTTATCCGGAGAGAAGGTCAGTGGTGTGTGAGTGAGCATTCAAATGTAGACCAGTTTTAACCAAAGTTCCTCCTTTACACTCTGCAGACCAGCTGAGATGGTTCCCAAAGGGTTAGAGTACACGGTAAATGCAAGGCTTCACTTAACCAGAAGACATTAGAAGTTTGGGAAATGGAACTGTTGGGTTTGGAGGCGGACCCGACTGTGATGTCACACGCATTCATGTTTTCACCTGTGCTGATTGGATCTATGAATGAATTAACAGTTGTGTAATTTCTGTTTGTTCAACTTGGTACAGCCCTCTGGTCAGTGAAAGTTGTGATTAAATGTTCTTTATAAATAAAGCTTACTTTCTTGCTAACTGTTGTATCACGTGTGTTGAACAAAACACCTCCCATCTGATGATGTCACCTGTGTCTCAGGGTCAGGAGGGTCCCAGTCCAGTGATCCCGGGTCCACAAGGCCAGAAGGTGAGCGGATTCATCCTGTCTGACACTTACGCTCATGCACTAAAACACGAGGATCTTTATCATCATCATCATCATCATCATCGTGTCTGGTTTCCAGGGCGACCGTGGACCTCCAGGGATTCCTGGGCAGAAAGGAATTAAACTGTACGCTGAAGGACCCAAAGAACTGAAGGTCTGTCCATTTTGTCTGTCTTTCTGTCTTCTCTGTCGTCTCTGTCGGTCTGGCAGCAGTCTGTCTGATTGTCTGTCTCTGTGTCCTCTCTGTCATGTATCTCTCATCTCTTTAATCTGTCTCAGTGTCTTCTCAAATAATCTGGTTTTGTCTTCCAGGGGGAACCGGGTGAAGTTGGACAGAAAGGTTGTCATGGACTTCCTGTAAGACTTTCGTCCCTCTGTGTGAAGTCAGTTTTTGCTGTGATCAAGAGACACATGAGGTGTTTGTTTTGTCTTCCAGGGGCAGCCCGGGAGATTGGGCATTAAAGGAGAGAAGGGTGACCGAGGCGACCCTGGCTCTCTAGTAAGAAAACTCCAGTTATTATTGCTGTTTTAGTTGATTTAATTGATGCAGCATTCTAATGAAAGGTCACAGAGGAGGTAATGACGTCACTCTGATGTCCGACGTATATACAAAATATGAATAGAACATGTTCAAGTGACAAATGTCAGCTTCCTTTATTTGGACTCTCACATTTTGTGTTTCAGGGTAAACCGGGGAAGGACGGCCTCCCTGGAGAACTGGGACAACCGGTAACTCATGCATCACTAAACTAATATTAGCTTGTCAATCTGTTACATTGAAAATATGACTCCGTTAATGGATTGTCTTTGCTGCCATGTGATGTGACCACACTACTGGCAGAACCTCATTAATGGATCGTGATCTTTTGTGTTTGTGTGTCTGCAGGGCGATGCTGGGGATCGTGGGTACCTGGGTCCTCCAGGTATTGATGGAGCTCAGGTGAGTCCACAGTGGAGCTGGATGACATCAGTTAGGAGACGTAACTTTAATGATGTTGACATTCCTTTTGTGTTGGTGTTCAGGGGGAGAAAGGAGAGACAGGTCGTCCTGGTCTTCAGGGAGAGGTGAGTGTAAAAGTTAAACATGCTGCAAACAGTATTCTCTTGTTCACTGCTGTGTGTGTGGTCACATACGAACTGCCTGCCTGTTTGCATGTGATGATGTCACTTCAAACACACCATAATGTGTTTGTGGCAGACTGTTTGGAGGCACCGTTTCCTGAAGGGCCAGCCTGGTGTCCCTGGACCCCGTGGACCCCCTGGAGTCCTTGGAGAACCAGGTACTGCAGACTTATCACAGACCACGTCTTGACTTCAGATCAGAACTGACATGTTCGGTCTCAGAGTTTACGTTGCTATCTTCTTTCAGGACTCATTGGATTTCCTGGGCTGCAGGGCAAGCAAGGTAACAACCTCTGAACTTTGTCCCAGGATCTGCAAATGTTATTGTCAGTACTCTGGTCGTTAACAGAAAAAGAGATCGGTGCTGGTATTGGCCCGCCTCACAACACTCAGTTAATTAAAATCCTCCATAAGGACTGTGTGTGTGTGTGTGTGTGTGTGTGTGTGTGTGTGTGTGTGTGTGTGTGTGTGTGTGTGTGTGTTGCCAAACTGTAGATTTTAATGAGCTTGATGCTTGTTTGAACTGAACTTTTATCTTCTTCATTTGAGGTGATGGTCTCACTGGTGCACAGGGCCCCCAGGGGCCACCTGGCTCAACCGGAGAGAAGGGAGAGCGAGGAGAGCCAGGGCCCTTAATCATTGGGCCACCGGGCCAGTCTGGAATTCCTGGAGGTCCTGGAGCTGAGGGGGAACAAGGAGATCCTGGAATACCAGGTGATGTTCTTCCAACTCCAGATCTGTACTCACTTTGATCAGGAATTATAGAACCTGAAACTGTCACCATGTTTGTTCTCTGTCTTCAGAATTTTGGTGTCTTAAATGTTCTGAATGTTCTTTGTCTAAAAATGTCAGTACGATGTGCTTAGTTTAGCGTCATGTTTGCCTAGAATAATGCTTTGAGGTGGATTCTGTGTTTGTGTGTCAGACTTCCTGCAGGGAGACACTGGACCTCCAGGGATTAAAGGTACAAAAGGGCTGATGGGACTTCCTGGGACCAGTGGAGGCAACGGACAGAAAGGTGCAACAACTTGTTAGCACATTGTGTACGAAGTAGGATAAAATTTGTAGATGACCTGATCGATTGATTGATTGATTGATTGATTGATTGATTGGGCAATTAATCGGTACTTCATTTGATAAATTACAGGCGAGAAGGGAGATGTATGCTTGGTCTGTCCAATTGTTCCCGGCCGTCCTGGACCTCCGGGAAATCCAGGAGAGCCAGGTGAAAGCGGAGTAACAGGTAAGTACCAGAAACACATCACCTTCAGTGTTACGAGACACCTGTTCCTGTGATGTCATTCTGTTTCCAGGTGCAGTCGGTTTTCCAGGACCTAAAGGTAACAATGGAGTGAACGGTGTTAAAGGAGCACCTGGTCCACAGGTGAGTTCACCTGGTAAACTGATGAATAATTAATCTCAGGACCAACACACAGATCACCACAGGACTCGAGTATTTAAGTGTGGGTAGTAAAACATGGCGTGCACTCTTTTGCACCTTCACATTCAAACAGATGAAGAGTGTCTCAAAAAAGTTTTCCCTCGCTCAGACGCAGGTCAGTGGGGCCCCCCTCTGCAGCCAGGCCTGGGGGCGGGGCTCGGCGGTGAGTGCCTGGTGGCCAGGCCCCATGGGTGAAGGCCCGGCCACCAGGCACTCACCGCTGAGCCCTGCCCCCAGGCTTGGGTGGACCCATTTTTCACAGCCTGAAGAGGAAACATGGATCTCCCCTCCAATGGGCTCACTACTGATAGGAGGGCGCAAAGGGGTTGGGTGCTGTGTGGGTTGGGTGGCAGTTGAGGGCGGAGACCTTGGTGGTCCGATTCTAGGCTGCAGAAGCTGGCTCTGGGTACGTGGAATGTTGGTGACAACAGTGCGACCTGGAGAGGCGTGATCGGGAGGAATGGCCCCCCTGATCTGAACCCGAGTGGTGCTTTGTTATTGGACCTCTGTGCTCGTCACAGATTGTCCATAACAAACACCATGTTCAAGCTTAAGGGTGTCCACGTGTGCACTTGGCACCAGGACATCCTGGGCCGCAGTTCGATGACTTGTGGTCATAAGTCTTGGACACCCAGGTGAAGAGAGGGGCAGAGCTGTCAGCTGATCACCACCTGGTGTAACGTTGGCTCCGATGGTGGTGGATGATGCCGGCCAGACTTGGCAGGCCTGAACGCATTGTAAGGGTCTACTGGGAACATCTTGGAGGAGTTCAGCGAGGCCATGGAGAATGACATCCAGACAGCTTCAGAGAGATTCTGGACCACCATCTGCCAGGAGGGGGAAGCAGTGCACTCTCAACACTGTTTATGATGTTGGGGGTGTGCTGCTGACTTCGATTCCAGATTTTGTGGACCAGTGGGGGGAATACTTTTAGGGGCTCCTCAATACCACCAACACGTCTTCCAATGAGGAAGCAGTTCCTGGGGACTCTATGGTGGGCTCTTCTATCTCTGGGGCTAAGGTTGCTAAGGTGGTTAAAAAAAAAGCTCCTTGGGGGCAGGGCACCAGGGGTGAATGAGGTCTGCCCAGAATTTCTCAAGGCCCTGAATGCTGTGGGGGTGGAAATCAGGGGTGGTGCCTGTGGATTGGCAGACCAGGATGATCGTTCCCCTTTTTTATGAAAGGCACGTTGGACGATGTAGCCGGGCAGAGGGAAGTCTGGGTTTCTCTGCTTCGACCCCGGATAAGCAAAAGGAGATGGATGGATGGATGGATGGATGGATGGATGATGGATGGATGGATGGATTTACGTGTCAAAAACACAATAATATATAAATAAATATAGATAGATAGATATCTAGTATAAAAGCATAAGTATCTGCAATTAGATACTGGCTACTACAAACACAATTCACTCTAAATAGATGTACAAAAAACATAATTTTACAAGGATTAGGATGAATAAAATAGACTTTGAGAATGGGATATTTGTTATACAGGCTTTGAGATTGGGTGATTACAGAGTGATGGGTTCTAAATAGATCCACGGAATATTATTAGTACACTGTATGAGTTTTTGTAGGGCTATGTACATTTTTGACCAGTTGTTTTAACTAAATATTTTGTATACGTAAGGAAGTAGGTGTTTATAACTGCTGGATTTGTAGAGCTGAGTGTCCGCAGTTGAATAAGGGGCCGGGCATCAACAAGTTTTGCTTCCTCCTGCTCCTTTTTAGACATGTAGGAGTCATTTATTCAAAATATTGTTTATGACACTATGAATTATCTTGTATTTTTATGCCGTTTCACACGTGCTTGTTTGTTCTTTTTTTTTTTTAATTTAATCTGTTTGAAATTCAAAACAAAATTTGTTCTCTTTCAGGGCCCCTTTGGTATCCCAGGACTGCCAGGGCCCCCGGGTCCTGTTGGGGAACCTGGCATCATGCAGAGGGTGGGGCAGAAGGGTGAGGCTGGGGATCAAGGACAACCTGGACCACCGGGCTTTGAGGGTGCAGATGGACCACCAGGGGTCCCAGGAGCAAAAGGCATTTTTGGAGCAAAGGGAAATCCTGTGAGTGTGAGATCCAGATTGGCTCTTCGAACATCCAAGAACACATTCATGAAGGAATTGTCCTTCATGTGGACAAAACTTTCTTGCTTCTACAAGTTACGGAAACTGGATTTAGGATATCTTTGATTGATTTATTGATTTACTATTTAATTCAGTTCATTCATTGCAGCATGAGATTGCTTGCTCGTGTGAAGGTTGTGTCACAGAGCGAGGGGCGCTTCATGTCAGCACGCAAAAAGACAAAACGACTGAAATGACCCAGTGGAAAGCTACTCTGTTCCACACACGTGTGATATATTAAAACAGTCACACCAGTCTAGTCTATCAAAGACACGCATTCCAATCCTGTGATCCAAGAATGACATCTCAGTTTGTGTGTCTGCAGGGGCCTCCGGGGCCAAAAGGTGACAGAGGTCCTCAGGGAGAGCGGGGTCCCAGAGGACTGACAGGACAAATTGGTCTATCAGGGCCTCCAGGCATTGGGGCTCCAGGACCTCCAGGACCACAGGGCAATGTGGGAGTTTTGGGACTGCAGGGAGATCCTGGAAAACCAGGTGAGGCTGATGCATTTAAAGTCAAAGGGGTCTGTGATGGTTGAACCAGCTCTGGATGTCCAGAGAATAAGAGGGTGAAACCAACATGTGTGATCTGAGTTTTGTGAATGATGAAGCCTTGATCATCTGTTAAGGTTAATGCACTGATGTTTGTGTCTTTCAGGGGAAAAAGGTTCTCCTGGTGAAATTAGAACCAGCTCTGGAGATCCAGGCCAAAAAGGAGAGAAGGGTTTGCCAGGAAACCCTGGATCTGAAGGTGAGTCAAACTGAACTGAAGTCTGAGGTTACACCCCAATCTTGGCAATGTGCCGACTGATGAGCTTTGGTTCTTCGTGTTTCTGTTGGTTCAGGTTTGGCTGGGCCTCCTGGTGTTCCAGGACCCATGGGTCTGAAGGGAGAGAAGGGAGACAAAGGATTTTCTGTGCAAGGCCCTCCAGGCTTCCCAGGGGTTAAAGGTCCAGAGTTCTGAAATCTAGCTAAACCAAAAGTTTTAAGCAAAATTATTTTTTTGATACAAATAGATCAGATCAAGAACCACAATCAAGTCTTCAAACCAGTTTGACACCAGTGTGAATCCATCCATTTGTGTTTGGGTTCAGGATTCAAAGGCCTTCCAGGATCTCCAGGATTGCCAAGTTTTGGTATTAAGGGACGGGCAGGTCCATCAGGCCCCCCAGGGATGCCAGGTTCCAAGGTAACATGGACACACACACTCACTCAGGTTTGTCAGCTATCCTTATAAGGACATTGCATCGACTTCTATTCATGTGGACAGCCTAACCCAAACTCGAGTCCTGATCCTGATCCTAATCCTTACCTGAACGTAACATTCACACCTTCACTCTAACTTTAACAAGGAACTCAGAAACTAGGTTGTGCAGCATCAGCACTGGTCTTTAGTCCTGATGAGGTTAGTGTTTATACCAGGAAAGATCTCTGATAGATAACAAGAACCAGGCACACACACACACACACACACACACACACACACACACACACACACACACACACACACACACAGGAAATTGGTCTCAGCCACCTGGACCTGAAGCCTTTTCCAACATGTGTCAATGGTAACAGGGAGAGGCTGGGATTGGTTTTCCAGGCCAGCAGGGCCAGGTAGGGCCCCAAGGAGAAGATGGCTCTTTGGGACCCCAAGGGGGCCGTGGGCTCCAGGGACTAGTTGGAGCTCCAGGACCTGCAGGACAAGATGGGCCACCGGGTCCAAAAGGTAGGTGAAAAGGGGTACTGTGGACCTGGAGACCAGAACCAGACAGAAACTGGTATAGTAACCCTCTAGCACTGATGGGCTCTAGTTGTGTGGTGAACCTAACTGATGTGTGCTTAAGGGTTTAGGGGTCTGGATGGTGCACCGGGTCCAGTTGGTGCTGTTGGACCTTGTTTACCTGGGCCACCTGGACCTGAAGGAGAGCTGGGACAAAGAGGCATCATCGGCTTCACAGGTGCAAAACTCTTCAACTTACGGTTGAGGAAACCTACTCATGAGTCAGTCTAATAGGTTTCCTGTCTTGCAGGGGCCCGGGGCCCAAAGGGTTTGCGAGGTAATACTGGGCTACCTGGCGTGGGAGCACCAGGGCCTCAAGGGCCATACGGGGTTCCAGGGTTTGATGGAGCTCCAGGGCCACTGGGAAGCATTGGGCTGAAGGGACCAAGGGGGACCAATGGACAGCCAGGAAGCACAGGTAGAGGGTCAGGCCTAAAGCCAATCAGAAGATGAAGCGACAGCATCATCACACCAACATGGACTGAATAACATTAATTAATAATGACAGAGAGTCACACCGCTGTTGTTAATTTACAAATGTGAAGACAGAGACAGGCCACCAACTATAAACCGTCTGTAGCTGTGGGTGGCGGGTCACAGGTTTGAACCCCTTTATGTTCCCAAAAACTCTTTCAGTTAAAAACCAGCTGTGCTGATGCCACTGATTCTGATTATCTATTCTGAAAAATTCAGAATAGATAAACATGAGATCAACATTGAGCTGTGGAACAATGGAACAAACAGATTCATTGTCTGATTTGTGTGTACCTTTTGTGTGTTTCAGGTATTAGGGGGAACATGGGTCCTCCAGGGTCCCCCGGTTATCCAGGGGATGCTGGGAAACCTGGAGAGAATGGACAACCAGGACTGAAAGGTTCAATTTTGATCTTTCATATGTCAGTCAGTCAGTCAGTCAATCAATCACTCAACTAATCATGTTCATCTGTGTCTCAGGTGAGAGGGGTGTAGCTGGAGTCAGGGGTTCTCAGGGGCCTCCGGGACTTCAGGGAGACAGAGGCCTAACTGGCGCTAAAGGAAAGACCACAACTGTGGAGACATATGGAGACCCTGGAGACCCTGGAGAGCCTGGTATGATCTAGTTTGTCTCCTCTGTTCTTATAGTCATCGAGGTCATGTGACTCACAGGTCTGTCTGTCTGCTCATCACTCTCAGGGCTCACTGGTCTCACAGGTGCTGTAGGAGATATGGGCGTGTTGGGGTCTCAGGGGCCTGACGGGAGCAATGGTCGCCCCGGACCTGCTGGACCACAAGGTCTGTCTGGGACCTATTTAATTGACAGCATTGTCTTCACAACCATCTGTCTTGAACATATTTTCTTTTAATCACAACTTAACCCCTTTTAATGTGATCTTCAGGACTTCCTGGAGACCCTGGCAGAGACGGAGACACTGGCCCCCCTGGTCTCTGTGGTCTGCCTGGCAACCAAGGGGATATGGGAAGGCCAGGTAAAGCCCATCCATCATAAACCTTTAAACACTGTATCCACCAGATTGAAGATGTCGTGCCTGTATTTTCTGTCCAGGTTCTAAAGGTGAGAAAGGCTCTGCAGGCCCTTGTGGAGAAGCTGGTGCAGATGGAAATCCAGGACCTGGAGGACTTAAAGGTGCCAAAGGAGAACCAAGTCCACCTGGGCCAGGATCTAAAGGAGTTCGTGGAGACAAGGTATTATCATAAAGATAAACCGTGTTCGTTACCTGGTAGCCTGGAAAATTTGAAGGTTCACTCTGTCCTCAGGGACAACCAGGATGTCCAGGACCTCCAGGTATGCAGGGGAAACCAGGAGACAGAGGAAACGTTGGTCCTCCAGGAATCTGTGGCCCTTGTGGCTCCAAAGGACAGTCCGGGTCCCCAGGATGCATTGGTCAGACTCTATATATGTAAATTATAAAATTAAAATTAAAATTGCTCGCCTATTTCTTTTCCCGAACTTTTGATGGCCTGTTGGCGCCGGGGTATAGAACAAAAAAGAGAGGCTGAGGATTCCTTTGTTTCATCCAACACTTTGAGAAAAAAAACCTCAAAATGGTGTGAATAAAGTTTAAGTGCTGATACATTCAACTAATTATAAAACACAACTTTAGCAAGCTGGAGTCTGTTGTTCAGTAGCTGAGTTGGGCTCTCTCAAGAACATGGGAGATCTTTGATGATGTTGATGTCAAATTTGATGTACTATTTGTTTGACTTAACTTTTAAAAGGAGACAACAAATTACAACAAATCAAATGTTTACTGTATTCCAAGCTTCCTTAAAAATCACTGTGCTAAGCTAACAAGTTGGGACTTCTGAAAAATAGTAGTGAAAAGGAGATGGGATAATGTTGTATTTTAAAAGTTAATAGTTTGTGTGATCGTACATTAAATTATCTGAGAGCATATTATGGGTCTGCCAGCATCAAGGCACTGCAGTAAAACATCTCAGCCATTGATGTCAGCAACAGAAACTCCCCCTGAATTAATGTTTGATTGTTCTACTCTCAGTAAATGTATCAGGACTTCACCTTTATTCTCAACATTTTTAATTTTGTCTTGACGCACGCAATGGGAACAAAAAAACAACCTTCCTCCTCATTATTTTTCTTCTCCCCTGGGCCGAATTCTCCTTTGTAGGAACTTTAGAAAAGATGAAGACAACAGAAAATTTAAAAAAAAAAGTAGAGGAAATAAAGCATAGCTGCATAATATTATTAATAATAATGATAATGATAAGGTATACTTTTAAAAAGTGGAACAGGCAGAAGGAGCTGAAAGGGAACATTGACGGAGTACCAGAAGGTGAAAAGATAACAGCATGTTAGACTCTGTTCTCAAATTTCTGAATGACGCTCTGTCGGAAGGGACTGAAAATACGCCGCTGCCACAGAGCGTTGGGTCTGCCACCTCCTCCTTTATATCCTCTTCCTCTTCCGACCTTGTTGTACTTTGGAGCAATACTGTTGGCTCCACATTTCTGATCATGTGTCCTTCTCAGGTCCTCCGGGGTCTCCTGGTGAGAAGGGTTGTGATGGTCCTCCCGGGGGGAACGGTCCCTTAGGACCTGCTGGCCTCACAGGTTCACCAGTCTTAATAATGTACTACAAAGCAAGAACCAGAACCTGAAAACTGTCTCTCAGCATTCATCTTTTCATTTTAGGTAACAAGGGGGCTCCTGGAGATCCAGGTCAAGCTGGTCCTAGGGGAAACCAGGGACAGGATGGGATACCTGGACCTCCTGGAGAGAAAGGATCCATGGGAGGTAGGATTCCATCCGGGACTGAAATGGATTGGACAATGATGTGTCGTCTGACTGCTCGCTTTTCTGTCCACAGCTCCTGGAATTGGACCCAGGGGACCTGAAGGGACCAAAGGTCCACCAGGTGGGTTTCCAAATCTGGTTGTGTTTTTGGTTTTCAGAAGAAGTAGAAATCTCAGATCTTGTCTCCTCAGGGTGTATTGGTGAAAAGGGACCTCCTGGTCCCTGTGGTTCTCCTGGTCCCTCTGGTCCTGGGGGAGAGCTTGGTTCCTCTGGTCCTCCTGGATCTCCTGGACCACCTGGTTTGGATGGCAAGGAGGGACTCTGCACTGATGGAAGCAAAGGAGAAACCGGATCCCCTGGAGACAGAGGTCCCAAAGGTGACACCGAGCTCATTGATCTTTGGCTAGATCCAAGAGTGACGTTTGACATGAGGCCTTAGGACCCCAAGGGTCCCTGAGTGTCTTCTGAAGGAACCTCAGCAAAATGAGGAAAAGAAGAAGAAAGAAAAAACTGTGAGAGTGTAATAAGCTTTAAAGATATGATTTCAGCCTGGAGGCCATTTCAGTCCTGGTTCTGACTGCAGGCTACACCAGGGTCTAGGGTTTGGGGGTTTTGATCAGGTTTAGTTTTTGCAGTCCAAACTGTCTAAAATCAATCTGGACACAATTTGAAAATGCAAACAATTTAAAACAGTCTGAAAAGAAGGTCTCAGACTTTCAGATGTGAGTGATGTCTCAACTGGTTGTACTCAGAGAACTGACAGAATTCAGTTCTGTTTGACTTCTCAGACTCTAGAGACAATTTAAACGTCATTTTGAAACAAATATTAATTGCTATTCTTCTTAAATGAGTTATCAAAAGAGCAAATGATAAAAACAAGTGTGTGGGTCCCTGATCAAAGGTCCCCCAGGCTGCCGCGGTCCTCCTGGTCCCCCGGGTCCTGGTTTCAAAGGAGAGAAGGGATCTAAAGGAGCAACAGGTAACCCGGGACCCCCTGGTTGTCATGGCGATCCTGGCCCACAAGGCAAGCCTGTTAGTACTTTCTATTTTTCCTGATATTTCAGATTGCAAGGAGCCAGTAAGAAATAATCTTTTATGAAGTGTGCATTGTTGTGATTGTTGTTGTTGACAGGGAGAAGATGGACCGCCGAGCCCACCTGGACTCAAAGGCCAGATGGGAGACACTGGTGTCACAGGACCTGTTGGTAAGACCAGGAAACGGTAGTGTCTGCTCACATCTGATCTTTGGTAACTTAGTGCTCACTACACTTTCAAACCCTAACCTAACAATAGTTCCCCTTAAAACATCAACTTCTTGTTTCATGTGACTATTTCCTGTTTGAGCTGCAGGTGTGTGTTTCAGGTATGAAGGGGGACGATGGGGCACCAGGTAACAGAGGTTCACAGGGACCCCCGGGGCCTCCTGGGAGGAGAGGTAGGAACTGATGCCACAGTGGACAGAAAAGAACTACAGGAACCAGAAAATGAATCCATAAAACAGCATTGATATGGGTCAGGTGAGGGTCAGGGGGGCGAGGGTCAGGGGGGCAAGGGTCAGGGGTGGGGTCAGGTTAGGGTCGGGTGGGGTCAGGTAGCAAATGGTTTTCACTTGTTGAGAAGTAAATGTTTTTATTTGATGGTTTGATATGAATGTTTGATATCAGGGTTGAGGTTTTTGTTGTATCACATTGTAGAAATACTGTACAGTATAATGGTCGAAGTACTTTACATTATATCAGTTGAAGCACTGAATATTATGTATAGGTTGAAGTACTGACTGGATCCCCCTGCAGGGCTGAGGGGGAAGGACGTATCCAGGGAGGTGGTGCTGTTGCCAGGGGACCCAGGTCTAGCTGGAGATGTAGGACTGCTTGGACAAACAGGGATTTCAGGGACCCTAGGAAGACCCGGTAATCCAGGTGAGTCAGGACTCACTCAGTTTTGGTCCTCAGGATCCAGAAGAGTTTTAAATCCAAAATGTGTAACTTTCTGGCTGCAGGGTCAAAAGGCAGAAAAGGGACTGTTGGTCCGAGCGGATGGAGGGGGTTTCCTGGACTGAAAGGGGAAAAGGGAAACCAAGGCTTCCCTGGATTGAAAGGTCAGAAACCCCTGAACACAAACTCATCACAGTGGTTTCACCCAACAATTTGGACCTTCCTGCTCTTGAACCAGTTCACTGTGGGTCCAGGAGTCCTGGCAGGTGTTCAGTAAATGTTTTGTAGGTCATTTTCTGTCTGTTAAGAAAGCCTCCATCTCAGTCCATGGCCCAGATGGTGGACACCACTCATGTTCAGTCAGAGCCAGGAAACAGAGTGGTTACTGTCAAGTTGATCCCAGTCTTTGTTGGCAGGTACTGAGGGTCTGCGAGGTGCCGTAGGGGCCAAAGGGATCCGGGGTCCACCAGGTCCATATATGGATATACCAGAGAAGGATGGCTTCCTGTTCACCAGACACAGCCAGGAGCTGTTTGTCCCAGAATGTCCTAGAGGATCCAGTCAGGTTTACAGTGGATACTCTCTGTTGTTCATCAACGGAAACAACCGGGCTCACGGCCAAGACCTTGGTACACCCGACACCCCAGGACACACAGACACAAAAGACAGACAAGACAGGAATAACACACGGGTCCATAATTCTGAGTCTTGTCTCTGTCCCTCTTGCTCTCCAGGTACTTTGGGTAGTTGCCTGCCTCGTTTTACCACCATGCCCTTCTTGTTCTGTAACACAGACAGCACCTGCCGCTATGCATCACGCAACGACTACTCCTATTGGCTGTCCACTGACCAATCACTTTCTGGCAGTGTGCCCTTCATCTCTGGAGAGTTACTGAAGAACTACATCAGCCGGTATCACACACACACACACACACAAACAAACTCTGCCTGTTTGACAGGTGAGATAGCGGCAGGTGAACTTCGTACAACCATGACATAGCTTCTAATCCCCAATTTTGACCTGTCGGGACTGAGATTCTCCAGAATGATGGGAAACACTCTCTTTGTTCCAGAACTGTCATTGGTTTCTTCAAAGTAATAGAACGCGATTCTTGTGGTGTCTGTTGCGTCACTGAGGAGTCCCTGGAGCATTGCTGCAGGCCTCTGAGGTTCTGTGAGATGGATTCAGATTTATTACCACCTGTGTTTAAGGTGTTCCGTGTGTGAGTCCAGAGCCAATGTGATCACCATCCACAGTCAGACCCGCCTGGTTCCCAGTTGCCCCTCCGGCTGGGACTCACTCTGGCCCGGGTTCTCCTTCGTCATGGTGAGCTGGCACCACCTTCCTCCAGACTAATGACTCTTTTATCCATTTTTTTTCAGTTGCTTTATAATCAAGTCTGTTATTAGAACATTCACCTTGATGAATTCTGCGTTCTGATCGGCAGAAGTCTTAAAATCCAGCTCAAACTGAATGAATGTCAACAGGACAAGTTTGACATTTTTAGGTCATGTGACAAATCACATTTTTGTCAAATTTTGATTTTTTTTTTTTAAAGAGATATACAGATGTTGGTGTTTGGTCACATGGCGTTTCCATGAAGAACAGCAGGAAATGATTTGGAACAAGACACAAGAACGGTGCCCTCTGTGTCTGTACGTTTGTTCTCCTCTGGAATGTGAAAGGATTTGTCACTGTCTAGGAAACGGGCGTGGGGGCGGAGGGGTCCGGTCAACCGCTGGCGTCTCCTGGATCCTGTCTGGAAAACTTCCGGAAGATTCCCTTCATTGAGTGTCACGGTCGCGGAACCTGCAACTACTACACGGACTCCTACAGCTACTGGCTCGCTGCTCTGGACCCCAACAACATGTTCAGGTACACCAGCCTGGCACCCCCAGGGATCCAGAGGGCTCCTCCTGGTGGGGTGCATCAGGGAACTGATTTAGAGCTTGTCAAGATTCAAGATGAAACTGTCACAGATGATGTCAGGTCACATGACTGCTGGCGTTCTCTATTCTGCAGCAAACCCAAACCTCGAACTGAAACTGGAGATTTTCCTGAAGGTCTGATCAGCCGCTGCCGAGTCTGCATGAAGCGCCTGTGAATGTGCCACGCCACCTCCACGGATACTACTGATACTACTGTTACTGATAGTACAACTGTTCATACTACTGCTGGTACTTCTATCGGTGAAGCGCTTGTGAATGCGCCACGCCACCTCCACGGATACTACTGATACTACTGTTACCGATAGTACAACTGTTCATACGACTGCTGGTACTTCTATCGGTGAAGCGCTTGTGAATGCGCCACGCCACCTCCATGGATTCTGCTGATACTACTGTTACTGATACTACCACTCTTCATACTACTGCTGGTACTTCTATCGGTGAAGCGCCTGTCAACGCACCAACCCACCTCCATGGATACTGCTGATACTACTGTTACTGATAGAAGTGCCAGCAGTAGTATGAACAGTTGTACTATTGGTGAAGCACCTGAGAACACACCGCACCGCCTACACAGGTACTGACAGGAGCGAGTTAGTGCTAGTGAAACCTGTGATACTACTGATACTTCTGATACTGGTACTGACAGCGTAACTGTATATACACTACTGATACTTGAATGCTGGAGGCCACTGCTGATACTTGGACTACTACTGACTGTACTTACACTGTAAACCTGTCACACACTGCTGTTACTCTGTTGTACACTTAAGTACCTCAGTATGTTGGCAGAGAAGAAGAGTCCTCAACCAGCGACCTGCACGTCTTCAGACGGCCACCAGGTGGAGCACCTGCTTTAGTTTCTGTGTGAAGCCCTCTAATTGGATGGTTTGCACAAGCTGACCTTTGACCTCTTCAGTGTGTAACTGAAACAAAGTTTTAATTGTTCTTCGCTGAACATTTGTCTTTAGCCACTTAGATCAGGTTGTCTTCAGGACCAAAGTGCCCCCCCAACCACTGCTGACCCCAGTGACCCTGGCTGACCCTAGTGACCCCGGCTGATCCCAGTGACCCCAGCTGACCCTAGGACACTATTTGTTTCTGTCCATTTCTATTTGTATTTGAGTAAAGTGGAATTAGAATAAACATTTCTGTTCTTGTTGGTTTCATTTTGATTGACATTCATGTTCTAACTTCATGCACTTTTATCATCGCCATTGGAAAAACTAAAGGTCATAACCTGCCGTGGCCTGAGGTGACTTGACGATGAGGTCACTGCGCTGGGCGTGTACAAACAGGACAGATCATCCTCCTCTCACTCCCCTCCCTCCATTTTTCCTGCCTTCCTTCCATCCTTCCTACCTGTCTTTCTTCCTTCCTCCCTCCCTCTATTCCTACCTTCCTTCCCTTCACTCCTTCCTGCCTTCCTTCCCTACCTAACTTCCATCCTTTTTCCTTCCTTCCTTCCTACCTACTTTCCTTCCTCCCTACCTTCATCCATCCTACCTTCTTCCCTTCCATCCTTTCTCCTTCCTTCCTTCCCTCCCTCCTTCCTACCTACTTTCCTGCCTTCATCCTTCCTACCTTCTTCCCTTCCTTCCCTCCTTATTTCCTTCCTCCATACGTATCTACCTACCTTCCTTGTTTTCTTTCTTCCTTCCTCCCTAGCTACTTTCCTTCCTTCTTCCTTTCTTTCTCCTCACCTGTCTTCCTCCCTCCCTCCTTCCCTTCATCGCTTCCTCTCTGTATTCAATCACCTGTTAAACCCTCCCCGTGAATTTTAATCTTAGTAGCAGGATTGACGACCAGCTGGTGGCGCTGTACAAGGAACCTCTGTATGTTCTGCACGCCAACATGCAGCCGATGAGGAGCGTGATGTTTCTGATGAAGGTGACATTTATTGAGATACCAAAGGAAAAAAGAGACAAACAGGTGTGTGAGGAGTTGTGAGGACCGGAACCAGCTGATGGGATGAGGAGTAGACGGAACCGGAGACAAACAGACCCGGGACCACGTGGACAATGACAGGAAGTAAGGCACACAAGATGAATTACATTTCAGAATAAAATTAACTCACTAATACAGTACATGTAAACAGACCGACTGAAACGCATTGACACAAAAATCAAAATTGAAATAGAGCCAAAGAAAAAGTCCAGAACAAATCCATCACCAGGCAGGAACCGGATCCGAGGCACTTGTGAATGTTGACGATCTGGAGAGATTTGGCGACATGGTTTCAGTTGTCGCTTCGTAAGAAAACTGACTTTGAGGCTTCGTAACGTCGAACCGTGGCACTTGAGGCTGTGGGAAGAGCATCGTCATGGCGGCAGACCATCAGACTTTGAGTCCTGTAGTTTTGAGGGTAAAAGTGAATATTTAAGACGAACATGGAACATGATTGTGTTTTCACATCTGTGACTCATCAATTCATCAAACATTTAATTAAATTCTCTGATTTCCTGTTTGTGACTCAGTGTGGAAATACTGCAGTCACAGTGTGATGTCATCAGCACCCCATCATGCCTGTGTGTGTGTGTGTGTGTGTGTGTGTGTGTGTGTGTGTGTATGCGCGCATACCAGCAGCTCCTTAGTGATGGCTGATCATTGTTAATAGGTTACCACGGTAACCAGCTGCCGGTAATGTGTTGTTTATTAGCATCTGGAGGAGAAGATGGAGGTGCTTCCAGCTGGAAGCTCTGATGGGTTCTAAATTGAAGACAGAAAGTTTTGCCACCTCCTGGCGTGTTGTGGAGAATGTGAACAACGGGATTAAGAAGAAACCGCAACAAAGCATTGGTACACATCGACGCCATTATGGCAACCGATGGAAACCAAGTGGTTTTATAATGGGATTTATAGGAATTATGAGGCAGACATGAAGGAACATTTAGTCCAGGAAAACGCTCCTTTGAGATCTTGGAAGAACGATCCCAGAATTTTACAGGAAACTTTAGGGGACCACTAATATTCTGGCACTGTTCAGGTTCCTTCATCACATTCCCGGAATTCTACAAGGGATGATTCCAAACTGTATATGTTCCCCCAAGAGATTACCTTAACATTCCCAGAACATTCCGAACAGTGTCTGCCAAATAACGTTCCACTACATCGAAGCGTTCCACCTGCTGTGGAACTTTCACACTGGTGGAAACATGCACAGGTGGTTCTAGGAATGGAACATTCCTCCTGGGCGGAGCTTTGTAACTGGTAGAATTTGGGTTGGAATCATGTCAGGCATTCCATCACCGCCCTGTAGCTCTGATGTGAAATGGTGTGTCAAATTCAGTTCTGGTTTGAGATGGAACATTTCTGGTTGGGAGGTTCTGACAGATGTGTCGTTTCAGGTCCAGTCGTTCAGGACAAGCCACACACCTGCATCATGACTCTCAAACCCTTTTCCCGCCAAATCAGCGCGGTTTCTTGCACCAAGACTTTTCTGACCCTGGTTCTGGCTGCTGTACTGGCCTGTGTTCTCAAGCGGAACGATTAGATCATGTCAAGATCTGTATTACTTTGTATTCTGTGTGCTGTGATGTTGCTGCCTTTGTTCTCCCTCCACTGTGATCTCTGTCTCTGATCTCATTTGTCTCACCTGTGTCTCGTTCTCCTGCCTCATCCTCCTCCTTCTTTGCCAGACTGTCTCTGTTACCCCGGTGTTCCAGCTCTCTGTTCTCGTTCTTACTCTGACAGCCTCTTGTACTTTGACCTTTTGCTACCTCCTGGATTAAAGAGCTGGTTTTGTGGGGTTAATCCCTTTCTCAATAGTGTTCTCAGCCAGTCACCTATCAAGACTAGATATTGTGTAGTAGTTGTAGTCCTACAAGTGTACGAACTGGTGTGGTTGGTCTACAGGTAGAATAACCCTGACCAGACTAAGAAGAGTTCTTGGTTATGTGAGGATGAGCAGCTCTTCGTGACCCACAGAGGTCTCAAGTCCAACAAGTATATTTGTTACAAAACAACAATCTTTCAGTGTCCGACCAGGCAACAGAGAATCATAAAGGCCCCCCCCCCAACAAGTTAAAGGGTTAAAACCATTCAACCATTGGCCAGGGGTGTCTCTAAGAGTGGCCGACAGTCGCAGGTTCCACCGCCGTGTCACCAGTGCATCTGAATACCAAACCACATGTGATAAAGAGGAACCTCTAAAACACCGTTCTAATGAACAGAAACACAACAACCCAGAAAACATGGCTGACTCAAACGCAGCAGGACAGTAGCAGCAGTTTATTTAGGTCTCAACAGTGTAACTCAGAATCATTCAGTGTGCAGAAATGGGTTCTGTTGAAGGAAATAGAAATAATAACAAGGTGGAGCCTGAACCTTGGGCTTAATCTACCTGGCAACTGCTAACCTGAGGCTCTACCACCACTCTACTACCTACAATTTAAGGTACTCACAAGGGCACAGCAAGTATTGATTGGGTCCATGTTCTACCATCGATATGTCTGCTTCTCTATTATAACCTGGGAACCTAGGAGTTCTCTTTGACCAGAACCCTTCGACTCCAGGACGCCTTCTTCCATCTACGTAACATCGCTAAGATCAGACACATCCTGGCTCAAAAAGACGCAGAAAAACTAGTCCCTGCTTTTGTCACTTCCAGACTGGATAACTGCACCTCCCTCCTACCAGGCTGGACTAACAAGTCCCTAAAGACTCTCCAGCTGGTCCAGAACGCTGCTGCCCGCGTGTTGACTAGAACTGGTAGCGGAGACCAGGTCTCTCCTGGACTGCTTCTCTGCATGGCTCCCTGTCAGATTCAGAATAGAATTTAAAATTCTTCTTCTACCATCAAAGTCCTCAACAATCAGGCTCCTTCATCCTTGACAGAGCTCCTAGTCCCCTATGATCCAGCTAGAACCCTTCACTCCCAGGGTGCAGTGTTCCTGCTGGTTCCTAGAGTTCTAACAGTAGAATGGAGCCAGAACCTTCAGCTATCAGGCTCCCCTCCTGTGGAACCGTCTCCCAGTTTCAGTCCAGGACCCAGACCCCCTCTCTATGTTTAAGAGCAGACTTAAGACCTCCTTGTTGATCAGGCTTATAGTCAGGACTGCTTAGGCTGGCCCTTAGATCTGCTGCTCTAGGCTCAGACTGCTGGGGATCTCCCATGATGCACTGGGCTTCTCTCTCCTCCTCCTGTCCTCATACGTGTTACTAACTCCTCTTCTTCTCCCCTCATCCCAGATCCTGGTGCTGCTGGAGGAGGCTCCAGACCTGAAGAGGCTCCAGCTGCCACCCGTAGCATCAGTATCAGTATTTGTATTAGTACTAGTAGTATTTATATCCGAATTCTCAATGCTATACTAGCATTAACATCAGCATTCTGTTTGCCAGCACATAATTTCATCATGTTATGCTGGAACTGATTGCTTGTTTTGAACCTGTCGATGTGATTATTGGTAGCTGGTTGTCGTTTGCTGTCTTTCTCCTTCCACCTGCTCACGTCCCCGTCTGTCCATCAGTCTCTCCTCCTTTCTCTCTCTCTTTATCTCTGTCCCTCTCTCTCCTTCTGTCTCTCTGTCTTCCTCCATTCTCTGTCTTTGTCTCTGTCCTGCTCTCCTGCTCTCTCTCCGTCCCCCACTGATCCTGGATCTGCTCCACCTTCCAGCAGTTTGTCCAGAGAGGAGAACTCTGGACAAACTGCTGGACATCCTGGACAATGTCAGCCACCCTCTGCACACTGTCACCACCAGCCAGAGAAGCCTGTTCAGCCAGAGGCTGCTCCTCCCCAAGTGCAGGACCAACAGACTGAAGAACTCCTTCATCCCCCGAGCGTGCAGTACAAGAGAATGAATATTATTATTATCATGATCATTATTGTTATTACTGCTGCTATTATTATTATCATTATTATTATTATTATTACTATTATTATTATTATTATTGCATTATATCATGATCATTATTGTTATTACTGCTTCTATTATTATCATATTATTCTATCTTATATTATATTATTATTATTATCATTATTATTGTTATAATAATAATAATTAACATTATAATTATTATTATTCCTGTTACTATGCACATATACAAAATCACATTCAGGTACACACACATATATGTATATATACGTATATATACATATATATGTATATATACGTATATATGTACATACATATATGTATATTTACATATATATGATATATATGTATATATGTATACATATATATGTGTATACATATATGTATAAATATATATGGATACATGTATATGTGTATACATATATACGTATACACATATATATGTGTATATATGTTTACATATATACGTATATATGTATACATATATGTGTATACATATATGTATAAATATATATGTGTATATATATGTATACACATATATATGTGTATATATGTATACATATATATGTGTATACATATATACACATATATATGTATACACATATGTATGTGTATATATGTATACATATATATGTATACATATATACACATATATGTATACATATATATGTATACATATATATGTATACATATATATGTGTATACATATATATGTGTATATATGTATACACATATGTATGTGTATATATGTATACATATATATGTATACATATATATGTATATGTATACATATATATGTATACATATATATGTATACATATATATGTATACATATATACACATATATATGTGTATACATATATACACATATATATGTATACATATATGTATAGTCTTTGTTTTCTTTTCTTTTCTATTTTCTATCCAGTTTTATTTATGTCTATTCTTTTTACCTTCATGGTAACGGTGCTGTGACTGTGTAGGAGATTGCAAGTTCCCTGGTGGAACGTCCAAAAGGGATTAATAAAGCAATCTGTCTGTCTGTCTGTCTGTCTGCTGGTAAAGGAAGGTTCTGGTGGCTGCTGTTGCAGGATGTGCTTGCTGATGGAGAATTGTTGGGTGGAGGTTCATTGAAGGAGGGAGGTGCTGGACCTGCTCTACTTGTGAAGTGTCATGAGGCGTCAGCTTCAGGTATTCCTTCCATGAATTCTATGACAGCCTGTGTGTTCTGTGCCAACAGGTGACAGAATTGCGGCTTCATCCAAACGAGCTGATTCTTTGCAACCGGATACACAAATAAAGCCAAATCTAAGAGCTCATTCCTGAAGATGAACTTTGAATGCTAACAAACATGAAATGAGTCATTTTCATTTGTTTTATCAGAGACTGAAGTATTTTTTTTTTAATGGTTAAGGTTTAATGGCTGCACGGTGGTGCAGTGGTCAGCGCTGTGGCCTCACAGCAAGAAGGTTCCGGGTTCGAGTCCCGGCTCGGGCACGGGATCTTTCTGTGTGGAGTTTGCATGTTCTCCCTGTTCCTGTGTGGGTTCTCTCCGGTACTCCGGCTTCCTCCCACCGTCCAAAGACATGCAATTTGGGGACTAGACTGATTGATTCTCTAAATTGACCGTAGGTATGAATGTGAGTGTGAATGGTTGTTCGTCTCTGTGTGTTGGCCCTGTGATGGACTGGCGACCTGTCCAGGGTGAACCCCGCCTCTCGCCCGTTGACGCTGGGATAGGCTCCAGCCCCCCCCCCCCCCCCGCGACCCTTACTAGTAAGGTTCCGGGTTCGAGTCCCGGCTCGGGCACGGGATCTTTCTGTGTGGAGTTTGCATGTTCTCCCTGTTCCTGTGTGGGTTCTCTCCGGTACTACGGCTTCCTCCCACCGTCCAAAGACATGCAATTTGGGGACTAGACTGATTGATTCTCTAAATTGACCGTAGGTATGAATGTGAGTGTGAATGGTTGTTCGTCTCTGTGTGTTGGCCCTGTGATGGACTGGCGACCTGTCCAGGGTGAACCCCGCCTCTCGCCCGTTGACGCTGGGATAGGCTCCAGCCCCCCCCCCCCCCGCGACCCTTACTAGTAAGGAATAAGCGGAAGACGACGATGGATGGCTGGATGTTTAAGGTTTATTCCTTTTTATTGGAGAGAAAATATTAAGTCCTAAAACTTTATCTCTAAATCATTTTCATGTTGTCAACTTGTCATCACCAGGGAAACACATTTTTAGCCTCCAGATCTTTACGGCACGGGGATGTGGCAAAAATGCGCCTGCGAATCAGTGGCGTCTCATCTTTTCACACCAAGGCTCCTATACGAGCACATACACTAGATTGCCAAAAGTTTTCGCTCACCTGCCTTGACTCACATATGAGCTTTAGTGACATCCCATTCCTAATCAATATGACGTGGGTCCACCCTTTGCAGCTAGAACAGCTTCAACTCTTCTGGGAAGGCTGTCCACAAGGTTTAGGAGTGTGTTTATGGGGATTTTTGACCATTCTTCCAGAAGCGCATTGGTGAGGTCACACACTGATGTTGGCCGACAAGGCCTGACTCTCAGTCTCTGCTCTAATTCATCCCAAAGGTGTTCTATTGGGTTGAGGTCAAGACTCTGTGCAGGCCAGTCAAGTTCATCCACACCAGACTCTGCCATCCACGTCTTTATGGACCTTCCTTTGTGCACTGGTAGTCATGTTGGAAGAGGAAGGGGCCGGCTCCAAACTGTCCCCACAAAGCTGGGAGCATGGAATTGTCCAAAATGTCTTGGTATGCTGAAGCATTCAGAGTTCCTTTCACTGGAACTAAGGGGCCAAGCCCAGCTCCTGAAAAACAACCCCACACCATAATCCCCCCTCCACCAAACTTTGCACTTGGCACAATGCAGTCAGACAAGTACCGTTCTCCTGGCAACCGCCAAACCCAGACTCTTCCATCAGATTGCCAGATGGAGAGGCGTGATTCGTCACTCCAAAGAACACGCCTCCACTGCTCTAGAGTCCAGTGGCTGCGTGCTTTACACCACTGCATCCAACGCTTTGCATTGCACCTGGTGATGTATGGCGTGGATGCAGCTGCTTGACCATGGAAACCCATTCCATGAAGCTCTCTGCGCACTGTTGTTGAGATAATCTGAAGGCCACACGAAGTTTGGAGGTCTGTAGTGATGGACTCTGCAGAAAGTTGGCGACCTCTTCGCGCTACGCGCTTCAGCATCCGCTGACCCCGCTCCGTCAGTTTACGTGGCCTACCGCTTCGTGGCTGAGTTGCTGTCGTTCCCAAAAACTCCCATTTCCTTATAATACAGCTGACAGTTGACAGTGGAATATTTAGGAGCGAGGAAATTTCCAGACTGGATTTGTTTCACAGGTGGCATCCTATCATAGTTCCATGCTGGAATTCACTGAGCTCCTGAGAGCGACCCATCCTTTCACAAACGTTTGTAAAGACAGTCTGCAGGCCTTGGTGCTTCATTTTATACACCTGTGGCCATGGAAGTGATTGGAACACCTGATTCTGATCATTTGGATGGGTGAGCAAATACTTTTGGCAATATAGTGTACAACAATAAGAAGCTGACTGGCGTGGGCTCGCTCTTCAAGGAGTTGGCCTTCTACATTTACATTTCAGCAGAAAAATGGTGCACCATGACCAGAGAAAGAGTTGATTTCAGTCTGAAACTGAAAGTCACGACATCAGTTGCTCAGTCGCTCAATCGCTCAGGGATTTGTTTGTCCTCTGAAATTTGTGTCGGGCTCAGAAATCCCATATTGACTGCTGCTCTACCACTCCAGGCTGCCCGTTTGTCCTCTTTCTCCTGGATTTTTACATTGTAATGAAATCCATCCATCATCCATCCATCCATCCATCCATCATCCATCCATCCATCCATCCATGTTCTCCCTCTCCTCCTGTTCAGGGTGGTGGGGGTGGAGCCTATCCCAGCAGCCTTCACCCTGGACGGGTCACCAGTCCATGGCAGGGCCAACACATAGAGACAGACAACCATTGGCTCTCCCAGCCACGCCTACGGTCAATTTAGAGTCTGGATTAACCTGGTCCCCTCTTGATGTCTTTGGACTGTGGAGGAAGCTGGAGTACCAGAGAGAACCCAGCAGGAACAGGGAGAACATGGAGACTCACCCAGAAATACCCCATGCTCCAGCCGGGGCTCGAACCTGGAACCTTCTTGGGAGGCGACGGTGCGTAAGGAAATAGATGCTAATTTTTTTTTAAGTGCAAAGAAGTGTTGTCTTCCTGCTGGGGTGAAATTTGACAGCGAGGCCCCACCGCGTGAACGTGTCACTAAGTCCCGCTGGTGTGTCGTGAGGTCGCTTCCACTGAGCTGAACATTTTCTATCAGACATCGTCTTGTAAATGTTGCGTGGGCGACTCTGCTGCGTCTTTGTTTAATGGAGATATCAGCCGGCGCTAATGAAGTCTGCTAATCCTCTGTATGCTCCGTTAATTCCTCCCAGCGGCGGATTCTCTGGTTGTGTTTGTGGTGGATGAACGCCGCCCGCTGCTGCCACTGATGCTTTTATTGTTTTATTCTTCATTTAAAGTCAATCAGCACTAATGGAAGTTTGTTTAACCTTCTTTCATCACCTCGCACACGCCGCTGTCAGTCAAATACACAGAGCATCATGGGACCTGAGGGGGAGGGGCATGAGCCTTCAAAAGGGCAGCAGGGAGAAGAGCACAAGCAGAGGCCAACTGAGATCCAGAACCAGGACCAGAACCAGAGGAAGTAGCCTGAACAGCAGACAGTAAGAAGCTTCGTCAAACCATTTCTCCTCTGTTCATGTCTCTGCTACCTTTCTTCTTCTCGTCTCCTGTAGGTATGCAGTGTGTTCTGTGTCCCGCCATCTTGGTCCTGTTGGTTCTGTACACCCCGGGTGTTTCAACACAGCCTGCCAGAGACCAAGACCAGTACCAGAATCAGGACCTGGATATGGAGCTACGTCACGCCAGACTGCTGCAACGAGCTCGTAGCGTAGGCCTCCTGTCGCAGGTCAGAAATTCTGCAGCCAATCAAAATGACCCGTTTCTTTCATTAGCCTGAAGTTACCAGACTACTAACTGCGGTTAGCAAAAGCTACCAGCCAGCCAATCAGCTTGTTACTGACACTTGTGCCCACGCCAAGTTTGGTGGTCAGGTTTTTTTCTGTTTTTGGTTGTCAAGCCTCACACACACACACACACACACACACACACACACACACACACACACACACACACACACACACACAGGGACAGAGATTGTACATGCTAGTTTGCAGCATCTCAGATGTGATTTCTACTGAATCAGGTTCTAGAGTTAATGAGAACCTTCACTGCTCGGTTCCGTCAGGTGGCCTGGTGCCACTTCCATGTTTTCCGGCTTCTTCAGAACCTACCATCTGATGTCAGGTGGTTCTGCTTGCAGGAGTGGAGTAAACGCGCGGTGGAAGACCTGTTGGCTCAGATGTCTTTGCCAGAGGCCGAGGCCCAGCGGGACGCCGAGGTGGTTTCCATGGCAACAGGAGGAAGGATGAACCTGGAGCGCTCTGTTGACCCCCCCAACAACTTGCCCCAACGTGAACGTAAAGCTGGCTGCAAGAATTTCTATTGGAAGGGCTTCACTTCCTGTTAGAGCCCCGCCCAGGTACCTGCCTCTGGACAGGCCCCGCCCCCAGTATCTGGTGTTCATTGTCTCACCTGTCTGTTTTCTGTTCCCAGTTTAAGGCCAGGCTTTTATTGGACCCACCTGACCAATCCCAGATCACCTGAGAAACTCGATGCACCAATCAGCTGCTGCCTGACAGCTTGTACCCACGTTACGATTGTAATTAAATCAATTAAAGAGAAAAACCTGACGTTTGTGGCTCCACCTCCATTTTGTCCAGGTGACTCTCAAAAGTTTCACAGAGAGATGAGCTGCAGGTTATTGACGAACTGATAACTGATCGATCAGTGTCTCCAATGGATCGTAAAACTGGGAACACTGGGAGGAGTACTGGGAGGAACACAAGGAGAAGTACTGGGAGGAACTCCAGGAGGAGTACGGGGAAGACTGGGAGGAGTACTGGAAGGACTGGGAGGAACACAAAGAGAAGTTCTGGGAGGAGTACTGGGAATAATGGGAGGTGTACTAGGAGTAACGCAAGGAGAAGTACTGGGAGGAGAACTAAGTGGACTGAGACAAATACTGGGAAGACAGAGAGAAACACTTGTAAGAGTACTAGGCAGACTGGGAGGAGTAGTGGGCAGACTGGGAGTTGTGGGTTTGTCTGGAAACAACAGCAGGTTTCTGTGTTTGAACAAACTAATGAAACTTTAATGGAGATCAGAGGGGGAGCAAATATTGACGGAACACATTAAACCCAGCTGTGTGTGTGTGTTTATGTGTGTGTGTGTGTGTGTGTGTGAGAAAGAGAGAGAGAGAGAGAGAGAGAGAGAGAGAGAGAGACTAAAGCGCCGCATGACTTTATTTAAAGAACCAATCAGCGAGGGGGATGGAGAACATCCATGAATGTTAATATTCATGTCACAGTTTGAGTTAAATAATAATTCCAGCCTTTCACCCCGAGGGAAAGAACATACGTGTTCTCATGTTCACGTGTTTATGTTTTCAGGCTCCACATTTGTGTTTCACTGTTCCATCATCACGTTTTGACACATTTGACGGACACTCGGTTTAATAAACGATTTAGGAAAACAGAGGTGTTTCAAATTTATTCCCTCTCTTTTTAATCTGCTCAACTGTTTATTCATCATTCTTATAAATCTGTTTCATCCTTGTGCAGAACCTTGAATTGTTCTGCATGAGAACCTGAGTTTAGTGAACACGTAGAGAACTGTTAAGGTTAATCTGTGGTCATCGGGGAGCCACGGAGGGGGAGGCCGGAACGGGGAGGTGTGCTCACGGTGGTGTTCACGTTATCTCTGACCATCACCTGCCGCAGGTGAGCTGCCGTGATGTCAGTGATGTCACGACTGTCAGGTTTGCAAGCCTCCAACGAACATTCAATTACGAGAGGAAAAGAATTTGAAAGTTTGTTCCAATAAAAACTGAAACTGCCTGAAAATAATTGGAAACAGATAAAAATGTTATCAGGTGTGTGTGTGTGTGTGTGTGTGTGTGTGTGTGTGTAGGTGTGGGTGTTTTATCTCATCCTGTCAGTTTGTTGGTCACAGTTAGTCACTGTCTCCATGGCGACGTGATGGCCTCCTGGGTGCCACTTCATAACAACAACAATAATGCTTCTACTATACAACAATTATAGAAACTAAAAGTGTCTGCTGCACCACCACCATCACCTCCATCACCAACACCATCAACACCACAATCACTTCTGTCAACACCACCACCACCATCACCTCCATCACCACCACCACCATCACCAACACCACCATCAACACCACCATCACTTCTGCCATCACTACCACCACCATCTTTAATGACAAAATTGTCCTTATTAGAGAGAAAATTCACCTCCTCCTGCCATCAGCTGACAACATGGCCCCTATAGCCTCAGAACCCTTAGAGGCTGCTGGAGGACCAGACGTACACTTTGACAGTTTTTCTACTGTTAGCCTTGATGAGCTCAGTTCAATCATTTCCTCCTCTAAACCATCCACCTGTCTTCTAGACCCCATCCCAACCAAGCTACTTAAAAACTCTCTACCCCTCGTTAGCCCCTCCCTCTTAGATATGATCATTGTGTTGCTATTATCTGGTTACGTCCCACAGTCCTTTAAAGTGGCAGTAATTAGACCCCTTCTCAAAAAAGCAACCCTGGATCCAGAAGTTTTGGCCAACTACAGACCAATATCAAATCTTCTTTTTCTCTCCAGAATTCTGGAGAAAGCATTTGCTAAACAGCTGTGTGACTGTCTCCATAGCAACAGCCTATTAGAGGATTTCCAGTCAGGGTTCAGGATTCATCCTAGCACAGAAACAGCACTCGTCAGAGTTACCAATGACCTCCTACTATCATCAGATGAGGGACTGGTCTCTGTGCTGGTCTGATTAGATCTTAGTGCAGCTTTTGATACCATTGACCACCATATCCTTCTACGGAGACTGGAACCTGTCATTGGCATTAAAGGAACTGCACTAAACTGGTTCAGGTCATATTTACCAGGTCAATCTCATTTTGTACTCACTAATGATAAACCCTTGGAAACCACTGCAGTCACTTATGGTGTTCCTCAAGGCTCTGTGCTTGGACCAGTCCTCTTCACCCTTTATCTGCTTCCTCTCGGTCACATTATTAGGAAACACTCAATTAATTTTCACTGTTATGCTGACGACTCACAGCTGAACACATCAATGATCCACATGAAATAAATCAGCTGACTAAACTGGAGGCCTGTCTGAAGGAGATAAAAACTTGGATGACTCTTAATTTCCTTTTATTAAACTCCAATAAAACTGAAGTCATTGTCCTGGGCCCAAAACATCTTAGAGACACCCTATCTAATGAGACAGGTACCCTGGAAGGCATTACCTTGGCCCCCAGCACGACCGTAAGGAACCTAGGAGTTCTTTGATCAGGATCTGTCCTTTAATGCCCACATCAAGCAAATTTCTAGGACTGCTTTCTTTCATCTACGTAACATCGCTAAGATCAGACACATCCTGTCTCAAAAGGATGCAGAAAAACTAGTCCATGCCTTTGTCACTTCCAGGCTGGATTACTGCAATTCCCTCCTATCAGGCTGCACCAGTAGGTCCCTAAAGACTCTCCAGCTGGTCCAGAACGCTGCTGCCTGCGTGTTGACGAGAACTAGTAGAAGAGACCAGGTCTCTCCTGTACTGGCTTCTCTGCATGGCTCCCTATCAAATTCAGAATAGAATTCAAAATTCTCCTTCTACCATCAAAGTCCTCAACAGTCAGGCACCTTCATATTTGACAGAGCTCCTAGTCCCCTATGATCCAACTAGAGCCCTTCGCTCCCAGGATGCAGGGTTACTGGTGGTTCCTAGAGTTCTAACAGTAGAATGGGAGCCAGAGCCTTCAGCTATCAGGCTCCGCTCCTGTGGAACCGTCTCCCAGTTCCAGTCCAGGATGCAGGCACCCTCTCGACCTTTAAGAGCAGACTTAAGACCTCCTTTTTGATCAGGCTTATAGTTGGGCTGCTTAGGCTGGCCCTTAGATATGCTGCTATAGGCTTAGGCTGCTGGGGGATCTCCCATGATGCACTGGGCTTCTCTCGACTCTTCTCTGTCCTCCTATATTTGTCATGCATAAATCATACTCATACATATTACTAACTCCTCTTCTTCTCCCCTCATCCCAGATCCCGGGTGCTGCTGGAGGAGGCTGCAGACCTGAAGAGGCTCAAGCTGCCACCCGTAGCTCCACCTGCTCACGTCCCCGTCTGTCCATCAGTCTCTTCCTTTTCTCTCTCTTTATCTCTGTCCCTCTCTTTCCTTCTGTATATATGTCTTCCTCCATTCTCTGTCTTTGTCTCTGCCCCGCTCTCCTGCTCTCTTTCCCTCCAACCGGTCAAAGCAGAAGGCCGTCCCCACTGATCCTGGATCTGCTCGATGTTCCTGCCTGGTAAAAGGAAGGTTTTTGTCGCCGCTGTTGCAGGATGTGCTGCTGATGGAGAATTGTTGGGTGGAGGTTCATTGAAGGAGTGAGGTTCTAGACCTGCTCTACCTGTAAAGTGTCATGAGATAACTTTTGTTGTGATTTGGTGCTATACAGATAAAATTGACTTGACTTGACTTGACTCCATCACCAACACCATCACCTCCATCACCGACATCATCAATACCACAATCACTTCTGTCAACACCACCATCACCATCACCAATACCACCATCATCACCATCACTTCTGCCATCACTACCATCACCATCAGCACCACCATCACTTCTGTCAACACCACCACCACCATCACCTCCATCACCACCACCACCATCACTTCTGTCATCACTACCACCTCCATCAACACCACCAACACCACCATCACCATCACCAATACCACTATCACTTCTGCCATCACTACCACCACCATCAGCGCCACCATCACATCTGTCAACACCACCTTCACCTCCATCACCACCGCCATCACCAACACCACCATCAACACCACCATCACTTCTGCCATCACTACCACCTCCATCACCACTACCATCATCAACACCACCATCACCCCTACCATCATCAACACCACCATCACCACTACCATCATCAACACCACCATCATCATCACCGATACCACCATCACTTCTGCCATCACTACCATCACCATCACCATCACCATCACCATCACATCACCTCCACCAACACCACCACATCACCTCCACCATCACCACCATCAACTGGTCTGACGGCTCCTCCAATGAAGTCACAGGTGGTGTTGGGGGGGAGGATCTAGTCACGACTCTCAGCGTCTGGCCAATCAAACGCCTGGTTTGACACGAATGTGTTCTGCTGTCCGGACTAATCGCTGAGCACAGACACAGCAGGCATCTGTCTGTCAAACCCAACCATCGCACACATCGTCTCGTCCACTTGATTAGACGCTCAGCATGACCATGTGACGCCCAGCATCTCCCTCAACACCCAGTGGGATTCTGGGAAATACGCCCACACAGAGAGGAGGACTCATTGGCCTTCCAGGACGTTTAGAGGCTCAAGGAGGATCTGAGATGAGCCAATGGAGCGAGAGAGGACAGGAGACAAGGAGATTCCTCCTCCACTGTGACAGCTTCCTGTTTCACATATCCATGACATCATCACTGATCAGCTTATTGATCGACCCTGATTGTGTGCAGCAGCGGATTACTGATGGATGTCAGAGTTTGTTGCATCTGTTTGCTGTTCATCCAGCGACAACAGGCTGAACCAATCAGCAGACAGCTGCTGCCACAGGACCTGTTGCTGAGCCGCTTCCATGATAACTGCAGCTGACGGCTGTGAAATCGGCCCTGGCGTCTGCAGTCAAGTCACCTGACAGCGAGGAGATGGCGAGCAACACCAACGAAGGCCCAAATAGTAGCCGTTGCTCCTGGGCAATTGTGAGCACTGACTGTCGGCCGCCGCCGCCGTCACAGACTCACAGGTAGAATCGTGTTGAAATTGCTGCTTCCTGAAACGTCTCTGGTTTATTTAAGAGTCAAGGCGGCGACAGCTGAGCCAACCAGCACACAGCAGTGGTGGAGTGCTCCACCCACGCACGGCTCCACCGTCACGTCTGACCAGAGGCATTCACACCTGCCCGCCGACTCGTCCGCAGGTCAGTGTGCTGGTCGCCACCGGGTCGTTGCAGCAGATCTAGGCTGAAGCGATTTAGGAGCTGTCTGACATCCAGCTGATGCCCAGCAGCCAATCAGATGCAAGCACTGAGTATAAGCAACACTCTCAGGTACAACTGCAGTTGTACTGCAGGATTGTGAACTCACCTGTCAGATGACATCATCATCATCATCATCGTTGTCGTCGTCATCATGTATCTGAGTGACAAGGAGCTTCATCCAAACTTTAACCAGTTGGCCTACATGGCTATGATCCAGCAGAGTGTGTGTGTGTGTGTGTGTGTGTGTGTGTGTGTGTGTGCGTGTCTGTGTGTGCGTGCGCGTGTGTGCGTGTGAAAGAGAGAGAGGGAGAGAGCAGGAAGGAAGACTAAGTGTTTGAAAACGGATCATTTGACTAAAGCGGCGGGAGGCGGAAACATCATCATCATCATCATCATCATCATCAGTCTCCCACCATCTGAACACGCTCCGTGACGTCAGCGCCGCCTTATAAGAGCCGCCGTGACGGGACAAGAGCAGAAGGTCCGCTGACCCGCAGACAGACCGACAGACATGATGGTCTCCTCCTGCTCCTCCTCCTCCTCGTCTTGCTCCTCTTCGCGCCTCCGCTGCCTCCTCCTGCTCCTCCTGTCCTTCACCGCCTGCATCAGCTGCTCCGCCGCCGGGCAGAGAGACTCTAAACTCCGCCTGCTGCTGCACCGGACCCCGCTGACGGGCTCCAAGCAGGTGACCCCGCACCCGCCCGTTGTTTTATTTGTTAACTTTAATAACTTTTTTTTTTTTTGGGGGGGGGGGGGGGGGTTATGCAAAAAGAATCAAAATGCAACTGAAAAACCAATAAAACTTCAAGTTGATGTTCTGAACATCTGCAGGTTTTTTATGTAGAACCTGAAATATTTCAGACACAGCAAAGGTCCAGATGTTGACTCACCATGTCTTCATATCTGGGGACAATTGTAGAAGCCGATGGACATAAAAACCCCTGTTTTTGAGTCAAAATCACTGGACTGTGAGTGTAAAGAATGAGATTCTCAGGAACCAAATGTTTTGTTTTAAATGACTAAACTATGTTGTTAGACTTGGATTTGTTTAAAGGTGATGTCACTGGTGATGTCACGGCTGAGTATTTCAGTAAGAGTAAAATTAAAATATCCCTTGTTTTACTGAGGACTCTAGAAGACCCTCATAGACCCTCAGGGGTCCCCAGACCCCATTGTGAGAAGCCCATTTACAGCTGTGAATGATAACACTTGGTTGCCGTGACAATTGATGACATCAGCTCGGTCTCATCTCCTTCATCGAACCCGTCTTGAGTCCAAATCTTCTTCAGGTCGAACCGCAGTTTCACTCAGGATTTGGTTTACTGACGAGCTCCAAGCTGCTGGTCTCGTATTCGCTTTCAAACGAGGAAACGACAGGATCCTCCGTTGTTGAGAGAACGAATGTCTGAAGATTGACTGAAGAGTGGGTTGTGGGTGGCGTGTGGTGAGGGACAGGTGAGGCGTCCGAGCTGTGACTGGTGTATTGATGCTTGTATTCCAGGACGTGACTCGCTCCTCGCTGGCAGAGCTGCTCCTCTCGGACCTCCTGCAGATGGAGAACGAGGCTCTGGAGGAGGACAACTTTACTTTGGGTGCAGGAGATCCGGAGGACAGCCATGTGGACCTGGAACGAGCCGCCTCCGCTGGCGGCGGCCCGCTACTCACCCCTCGAGAGCGTAAAGCCGGCTGCAAGAACTTCTTCTGGAAAACCTTCACGTCCTGCTGAGATCTTCATCGTCACCATCGCGCCTCCTCCTCCTCCTCCTCCCTCCAGAACCTGTACAGAACCTTTATCAGTCTGATTACTGATGCGTAGTTCGGTGTTCAGATTTTTCCAGGAAAACTTGATGAATCTTTGTGAATGTACATGTTTGTGTATTGAGCAGATGAATCTATTTTTAATTGTTGGTTTGAATAAAAGCTGTTTGAGACAGAGTTTGGTGAGGGCTGGTTGACGGGGGGGGGGGGGGTCATGAACCGGTCAGTCAGCACAGCTGATCCAGGTGTGGGGGTGATGATGCCACAGCGTTTCATTCTCCGCTGTTGGTTCTGTGTGCTCGAAGAACCTCCCTGTGAGACTTTGATCAAATTGCCACTAAATAAAAGAGGAAGCGTGGAACTGGAAACAGGAAACTGGGTCCTGGCGGCTGTTCTCAGCTCGCTGCAGCATCTCAAACGAGCCAGTGAGCTCGTTAGCTTGTGTGTAGCCTTCGCAGCGCTCGCTCAAGACAGCAAGCACTCGACAAAAGCTCTTCTCAATGGTAAATGAGTGTGACTGGAGCTTCCCATCACCATGACAACCACCACCTGGACACTAAAACGCAACACGTTTCCATGCCAATGCGATCGCATCACGATTCCCCAGATACCTATTTATTTATAATAAAAAAGGTGTTTATTTGCAAGAGTTTAAAAACTTGACCAAGACCCTCCCGTTCCCCCAGCAACCAGGCATCAGGACGCCGTCCAGTCGGCCATTTTTGAGCAACGTTTCAGAAAAGCTTGTTTTTAATCAGTTGAGTTATATCCTGAACCTCCACAGTCTGTTGGAACGCTACCAGTCTGACAGTGGGTGTGTCCACGGCCTCGGGTCAAACATGGCCACGAGAGGCGCTTGGCTCTGGTCCTGCTGGACTCCCGGATTATTTATCGTGAGAATTAGAATTTGATCTGCAGCACTGAGGAGGAACATCAGTGCAGACGGCAGCACACGCATGAGGGCGTTCAGCAGCAGGCATGAGAACGGTGGGCGGAAGAAATGGTGGCGTTGTTTGAAGACCCTGACCGTACCCTCACTAACCAGAGTGATGAAGCGGTGGCCATGTTGGTGATGCGTGTCTGCCTCATGGAACTACAACGTCCTGCAGATGGACTACAGAACGGCCATCTTTGATTCTCCACCTCATTTGTGGGAAAAATATAACGTCATTACTGAGTGTGAACCTGAAGTAAAAGTTGACAGGAAATGACGTCACACTGAGAAGGTTCACACCCACTCCTCCTCCTGTCAATCATATTTACCAGTTATTATTGTAGGAAATCACTGACACACCAGTGACTTTTATTTTAGTCTACAAATCCACTGTCACGTCATGTTCTCAGTGTCAGCGTCCTCTGGTTGCCGTGGTAACGTCTGTTGAGTTGAGAGATGAAGCAAATAAGCAGGTGATCAACATGTCAATCACTTTGATCTGCCACCGAGCAGCCGTCCTCCTCACAGCTGATTGGTTCCTGGCTGCTGTTGATATGATGATGTCATGTTGGGACAATAGGCTGCTAACGTCCTCCAGGTGTGGAGCAGCAGAACTACACCTGTAGAGCAGCAGAACTACGCCTGTAGAGCAGCAGAACGACACCTGTAGAGCAGTCAGAACTACACCTGTAGAGCAGCGGAACTACACCTGTAGAGCAGTCAGAACTACACCTGTAGAGCAGCCAGAACGACACCTGTAGAGCAGTCAGAACTACACCTGTAGAGCAGCGGAACTACACCTGTAGAGCAGTCAGAACTACACCTGTAGAGCAGCCAGAACGACACCTGTAGAGCAGCAGAACGACACCTGTAGAGCAGTCAGAACTACGCCTGTAGAGCAGCGGAACTACACCTGTAGAGCAGCAAGAGCTCCACCTGTGGAGCAGTGGAACTACACCTGTAGAGCAGCCAGAGCTACACCTGTAGAGCAGCCAGAACGACACCTGTAGAGCAGCGGAACTACACCTGTAGAGCAGTCAGAACTACGCCTGTAGAGCAGCGGAACTACACCTGTAGAGCAGCCAGAGCTACACCTGTAGAGCAGCGGAACTGCACCTGTAGAGCAGCCAGAGCTACACCTGTAGAGCAGCGGAACTACACCTGTAGAGCAGCAGAACTACACCTGTAGAGCAGTCAGAACTACGCCTGTAGAGCAGCGGAACTACACCTGTAGAGCAGCAAGAGCTACACCTGTGGAGCAGTGGAACTACACCTGTAGAGCAGCCAGAGCTACACCTGTAGAGCAGCGGAACTACACCTGTAGAGCAGCAGAACTACACCTGTAGAGCAGCCAGAACGACACCTGTAGAGCAGCGGAACTACACCTGTAGAGCAGCAGAACTACACCTGTAGAGCAGCCAGAACGACACCTGTACAGCAGCGGAACTACACCTGTAGAGCAGTCAGAACTACGCCTGTAGAGCAGCGGAACTACACCTGTAGAGCAGCCAGAGCTACACCTGTACAGCAGCGGTACTACACCTGTAGAGCAGCAGAACTACACCTGTAGAGCAGCGGAACTACACCTGTAGAGCAGCAAGAGCTACACCTGTGGAGCAGCAGAACTACACCTGTAGAGCAGCCAGAATGACACCTGTAGAGCAGCGGAACTACACCTGTAGAGCAGTCAGAACTACGCCTGTAGAGCAGCGGAACTACACCTGTAGAGCAGCCAGAGCTACACCTGTAGAGCAGCGGAACTACACCTGTAGAGCAGCCAGAACTACGCCTGTAGAGCAGCAGAACTACACCTGTAGAGCAGCGGAACTACACCTGTAGAGCAGCCAGAACTACGCCTGTAGAGCAGCAGAACTACACCTGTAGAGCAGCGGAACTACACCTGTGGAGCAGCGGAACTACGCATGTAGAGCAGTAGAACTACATCTGTGGAGCAGCGGAACTACACCTGTGGAGAAGCGGAACTACGCCTGTAGAGCAGTAGAACTACATCTGTGGAGCAGCGGAACTACACCTGTTGAGCAGCGGAACTATGCCTGTAGAACAGCGGAGCTACACCTGTAGAGCAGCCAGAACTACACCTGTGGAGCAGCGGAACTACGCCTGTAGAGCAGCGGAACTACACCTGTAGAGCAGCGGAACTACACCTGTGGAGCAGTGGAACTACACCTGTAGGAGGAATCGCTGCTCCACCTGGAGCTGCTGGAATATGCTGGAGAGTCAGAACATGGTGGTTCTGGTTCTGGCTTCCTTTCTTGTCCAATCTCTGATGAACAGAACCCAGATTGACCTTTGCTAGAACAGCAATGATGGAGCAATGATGTGTGTGTGTGTGTGTGTGTGTGTGTGTGTGTGTGTGTGTTTGTGAGAGAGAGAGTGAGATGCTGTTTTGCAGCTGATTAGTTGTCTTTGTTTTCATTGAATTATCTTTTCAAGGTGACACACACATACACACACATACACACATACACACACACACGCAGTAGGATGACACCAGCAGCCGTCCGAGGTCACAGAGGTCAAACTACTGTCAGGGCTCTGGACCAATCACTGAGCAGCTGATGAAGCAAAGAAACAATAACTGTTGCCGTGGAAATGTTATCGGTGGGCTGCAGGTGTGGAGTCGTGTCAGACTGAGCAGGTGACCGATGGTCCCGCCATCATTAATCAACGTGGTTCCCCGTCACGCTCTCTTGTTTTTTGTTTATGATGGTTTTCTGGTTCCCTCCCCTCAGGTGTCGACATCTCAAATATTGAATATTTATTCTTTATTCAAAATTGTGATCATCTCTGATTCTGCGTGACATCATCTAGACGATGACCAACCAGCATCTCATCTCGTGGTGAGGAGGAGGAGGAAGAGAGGAGGAGGAGAGGAGGAGGAGGAGAGGAGGTGGAGGAGAGGTCTCAAACATTTCACCTTAAATAAAGGGAATCATTCTTGGTTGAGCGGAGAACCACAGAGCGACCCTCGAGGACCACTGGGGATCTCCAAACCTCACTTTGAGAACCTTTGTCCTGCTGTTGGTCCCAGTTGTTGCTGTGTGTGGTCATGTGACACCTCAGGTGTTCACCAGGGCGTCCAGTGGGGGGTGCCATTGACCCTCGGAGGAGTCCCAGCGATGGCTGGATTCCTGTCTGTATTTTCCTCGTCCCATGGAGGGGACGGTGGTTTGTCCCTTTGCCTGCCTGAGGACAAGCATTTTGATGTTAAATAAAATAAAACTTTATTTTCATTTCAAAAAACAACAAAAGACTGTTTTTGCCAAAAAAAAAACATAAATACGAGGCATGAAGTAATAAACAGTTGGCAAATGGAACTGACAACAAATATAAAAGACAACAATAAATAAATAAACAAGACGCTCAGAATTTATTTACTTTTGTTTGCCTCCTTTTTTACATCCACCCCCCCCCCATCATCCTGTTATTATGGTGTTGTAGGAGTTAGATACTGAAGAGGAGGAGAAGATACTGAGATGGTAACCCGAGTGTGACCTCAATGTAAGGAACGACGTTACTCTGTGTGTGTGTGTGTGTGTGTGTGTGTGTGTGTGTGTGTGTGTGTGTGTGTGTGTGAGAACAACATTCATTCAGAGCTCAATGAAAATTCAAAAAAACTCAGACAACAGCAAACACTCAGCGCCACGTGGTCCCCCCCCCCCGTCACCCGTCCGGGGTCCCACTCCCCCCCCCCCAGCAGGAGCTGTGTACCTGAGCCCACAGGCTGTTGCAGTCAGACAGACCCCCAGTGGTGGGACAGTGAATCACACATCAACCTCTGAATCCTCCAACACGTCTACGGCTCCTACATGTGTGTTCTCATGTTATAGACTGATACTGGAGGAATTGGTAGTAGTACTAGTAGTACAAGTAGTACAAGTAATAGTTTTGCTCAGTATTGCATGTGGTTATTTGTTGTATTTATAATCACAATCCAGACTGATGGAGATATGTAGATAGATAGAGAGATAGAGAGAGAGAGCGAGAGAGAGAGAGAGAGAGAGTGAAAAAGATGAGCTGGAGGAGGTGACGTAGGCCGTGTGGATGACGTCAGTCCTCTGTGTTTCGGGGTGTGTTTGTTTGTGAGAGGAAGCGGCTGGTTGGATGTTGGGCGGGTCTGAGGGAGAAAACCCGCCGCTGCCGCCGCTGCTGCTGTCCAGACAAAAGCAAGAGCAGAAGGACGGAGAGACACGGGAGGACAGACGGACCCACGGAGGACACACCGCCGCACACACACGGGGTTTCAGCCGGGAGGATGGGCTGGCGGAGCCGCCGTCGGTAGCGCTGTTTTCGGGGACGGAGCTCCAGGATGAGCGTAGCGCTGCAGGACCTCCGGAACACCGTGAGTATACACACACACACACACACACACACACACACACTGCAGTTGCCGACTGATCACCTGCCAATCATGATTGAACAGTATGACGTCACAAACATCAGAGAGGCGTAGTTTTTTTATCAAAACAAATTTTGGTTTAAGTGAACAAGACACAGTAACCTCTCCTCCTCCTCCTCCTCTTCCTCTTCCTCTTCCTCCTCCTCCTCCTCATCATCAGCTGGTAACTATTGATGATCCCTCTGATCAGCTGGCTCATCAATAACAGGTCACGTGACACACTGAAGGGTTAAATGATGTCACCGTTGATCAGCCCACAGAAGTCTCAGACGCTGACCACACCACCGGAGCCCAAGACCCAACCGACCTGGACGATGGTGATGGCCGTCTGCAGAGACGAGCGCCGCCACCATGTCATGCAGCCGTTATGATGTCACTAATAACTGTTACATTATCCGTTACGAGGCGCCGCCTTCCTCCCACCGTCGTCATCCAGGTTCCACCGAAAAAGAACCTCAAGAGCGTTTTATACTTCCTTGCTGGTCTCTGTCCCGGTCTAAAAGCTGGTCCTCATGCTGGTCCTCAGGCTGGTCCCCGTGCCGGTCCTCAAGCTGGTCCCCATGCCGGTCCCCATGCTGGTCCTCATGCTGGTCCTCAGGCTGGTCCTCATGCTGGTCCCCAAGCGGTCCTCAGGCTGGTCCTCATGCTGGTCTCCGTGCCAGTCCTCAGGCTGTTCCTGTGCCAGTCTTCAGGCTGGTCCCATGCCGGTCCTCAGGCTGGTCCTGTGCCAGTCCTCAGGCTGGTCCCCGTGCCGTTCCACAGGCTGGTCCCCGTGCCGTTCCACAGGCTGGTCCCCGTGCCGTTCCTTAGGCTGGTCCCCGTGCCGTTCCACAGGCTGGTCCCCGTGCCGTTCCTCAGGCTGGTCCCCGTGCCGTTCCACAGGCTGGTCCCCGTGCCGTTCCTCAGGCTGGTCCCCGTGCCGTTCTTCAGACTGGTCCCCGTGCGGTTCCACAGGCTGGTCCCCGTGCCGGTCCTCCTGCCCCGCTGTCAGGACTCCTACTTTTACGTTGTCGTTGTTTTTGAATTAATCAAAGAAGCCGTGAACTGAGATGCATTTGACAGTTTTGATATTTACAAACCTCTTCCATTCGTGTTCCGTGATGTTCTGGTGAAGGATCAGAAACGTTATCAGGTGATCAGACACGCGGCGACCCACAGGAGCCCCAGTCCACGCATGAACAATCAATGAAACAAAAGGATTTCAAACGCTGCTTTCAGTTTCACGTAGATGGATTCTCACAAACTCATTACTGAGCTGAGGAGGAAGAAGTTTGTTTCCTGGAAGACATGGCCCCACCTAGAGGAAGTCGTTTCGGAACCAGCTGATCCACATTTCTGAAGATTGCCAGACAAGTCAAGCTCAGGGCCGAGCGCCGCCCATCCAGCCTCTAATCAGATCTCCTCTCTTGTCTCAGTCTCTTAGCATTAGCCATTAGCATCAGAGTGTTGATATGTACTTTTCCCACCACACACACTCGGGTACACACACACACACACACACACACAGAGTTAAAAACCGCTGATTGATCTGGTTCTTGTTGCCAGGGGTTTTTGAGGGTTGGTGTGTCACCTGTGAGGTCACAGCTGCCGGAAAGAAGTGGCAGCCCTCAAAACATTACCGGAGGTTTGTGCGCTGTGAGGCAGAGGGCAGCCTGGAGGACAGTGGTGGCGCTTCCATGGTTACGGTTTCATAATGTGTGCTTGAGTCCTTTTTCCTTTCAAACGCACAACCACAGATTGATGTTGTAGCGCCGCTGCTTAACAGACGGGTGGAAGACTGAGGAGGCGTGGAAGTTAATGTCAGACGGCCAGGGCTGGCTTTCCTCCTGGTGGACCGGTGGAGGAGGCCGGCCAAAGAGAAATTACCGCGTTCTCTTACAGGGTAATGTGACCCCAACCTGAACTCTGATGGAAGCAGTGACCAGATGTTTGGGTTTTTTGGGTGAGGAAAATGAGTTTTCATGATTTACAACGTTTTCCCAATTTAGAGCTCGTCAGTGTTTATAGTGTAGTCAGCAGGACATCACGGAGCGAAGGCCAGGGGTCAGCGGCTCTGTGAGTGTGTCGTATAAACGGCGGTCGTTGACTCCCTCAGAGCTGACAGAGGCCCCCCCCCCCCATGCACACACACACAAACACACACACACACACAGTGTTTGCGTGCGTCATCAATTAAAGAGACAGAGAGACAAACAGAGAGAGAGAGAGAGGGGCGTCCGTGTTTGTTGTGATGTTATCAAGTTGAAACAGGAAGTGGACACGAGGGGTTGCGTAACATGATCAGGACGTGGACATGATGTCCACTGACAAGTGTTGGGGACTCTGGCACAAGCAGCTCAGATGCTACATGCTAACAATGAAGCTAAGGCTAGCATTAGTGGCTGCAGATCTGAACTGCAGTGGTTTCCATGGTTACTAGATGCAGAGGACTGATTCTGCTGCATCTGTTAGGGTTTATAGAGAGGAAGACGGGGGGGGGGCAGGATATAAACAAGGAAATGCTAACTTAATTAGCATTAGTCTCAAGCTCTGACTGATGAGAGGTCCTTGTGTGGGACATTATGACGTCAGAGATGCTGTGACGGTTCTTCCCAGCGGGGTTCTGTTTATTGCTGTGTTTGTGTTTATGTACACGAGCGGTGCTCATTGGTGAGGCTTTATCTCTGTTTGTTTGAGGTTTGGGTGATTCGTTAATCTCAGTGTCTTTGGCGTTGGTTTATTAAAATATGATGAGCTGATATTTTTGTAAGTTCCTTCTTTGATAATTGCTACACTCTCTCCTAATAAAAAGAGGCTGAGAACAACAACAACAGTCTCTGCTCACTTGGTCCAGAATGTTCTCCTGCTAATGTCTGTGATGTCCCTGATGTCCCCGCCACTGTGTCCCTGCAGATGTCCAGCTACAAGCGAGCGACGCTGGAGGAGGAGGAAGTGTCCGATGCTCCCGCTGAGGCGGCCTCATCTCCGGACAGAGTGGAGGTCAGTGAGCACAGCGAACACTGTTTTGTCAAAACAAACTCGGTCTGGTCTCAGGAAATCTGCCTAAATCTCTGAGACTAACTGCTCCCATGTGAGGAGCCACGGGGTTCAGAGTCGAGTCCCTCAGAGAACCAGTGGAACCAGATGAGGATATCTGTCCGTCTGGCTTCTAGCTTTTATTTCAGGTTGATACAGAACCTTTCTGACTCAACTGCAATTGAAAAAAAGACCTCAGTGAGCCTCGTGTTGGCAGCAGCGCAGCAGCCTGGTGTCTTGTGTGTTTCATTAGTAGCTCATGTCTGTCTGGGCTCATACTTACTATGTTCTTGCAGCTGAGAGCGTTCAGACTCAGGTTTGTTGGTCACCGTCCTGCCGTGAATGCTGGCCAGGGTCTTGTCACGTTATAAACCGCAGCTGTTATCTTTAGCCCTCCAGCTCCTGGCTTGTTAGCCTATTAGCCTAGCTGTTGTGTCTGTAAACATTGCAGCTAGCTTGCACTACTTCCTGTGTGTCCATGGCAACCGCTCCCTGTTGTTTCTGTTTAGAATGTTTATTTCACTCTGGTCCTCGTTAGTGGGGCTGGACAATGAAAATGGTCTAGACCTTTGTACAGTGTCAAAAACTTGGTACCACCAACTGAGTCACATGTTTCTGTTCTGTGACTGGTCCTGATTTCTGAGGGGGTCCTGATGTGTTGAGTGGCCCTGGTTTATCTGTGTCTCAGGTGGGCTTCAGGAAGGGGGGTGTGGACATCCTGGGCAGAAGAACCCAGCTGGAGGTTCTGCTGTCTGTGCTGCTGCTGGTTGCCTTACTGGCGCTGCTGGCCTGCTTGCTGGTTCTGGGTCTTGGATTCAGCTCAGGTACTAATCCAACTCCAGCTGTTCCTTCTTCTTCTTCACTGTTTGACAACTCAGACTCTGTTTTTACCCCATGATACTGTGTAGGCAGTGGGCGTGGCCTTTGTCTGTCGGAGGCATGCGTGACAGTGGCCAGTCAGATGGTGGAGGCAATGGACCGTGGCGCTGACCCCTGCCAGGACTTCTATCAGTTCGCCTGCGGAGGGTGGATGAGGAAGAACCCGCTTCCTGATGGCCGATCGCGCTGGTCGACCTTCAACAGCATCTGGGAGCAGAACCAGGCCCTGCTCAAACACCTGCTGGGTGAGACGGGTGGAGACAGACGGGTGGAGAGACAGTTTTCCACTTTCATGCTGGACCTTGTGTCTTTGTCCTACATGTCAAAGACATTCAGCACTCATTGCCACGGCAGTGGCGGAACCCTGAAGCGTTTTGGTGTTTTGTCTTTTAGAGAACGGGACGTTCAATGGCAGCAGCGAGGCGGAGAGGAAGACGCAGTCCTACTACCTGTCCTGTTTGAACACCCAGAGGATCGAGGAACTGGGAGCTACGCCTCTAATCGCCCTCATTGCCAAGGTAAGCCCCCACACACCTGGTGACCGTGGCAGCCTCCTCGGGTTAGGCGCTGACCTTCTGGACTGTGTGTGCAGATCGGAGGCTGGAACATGACGGGCCCCTGGGACAAGGAGAACTTCATGGAGGTTCTGAAGGTGGTGTCTGGGCCGTACCGAGCGCAGCCGTTCTTCAGCGTGAGCGTCAGCGCTGACCCCAAAAACTCCAACAGCAATGTCATCCAGGTGACCCAGATGGACCTGGACCTGCTCCAACCAGAGCCTTTCCTGAGACTCATTGGACCTTTAGATAGTTGAGCTTTCAGCACTGAGGGTCGTCAGAGGGCCTCAGTTTAAGTCCACTATTTTAAAATGTTTGTGAACATCATGAGAACGCTTCGTTCTTTTGGTGGTCAAAGGTCAAAGTCACTCCTTGTGATGGTGGCCAAAGATTAGCAGTCAAAGAACTGAGACAAGGGAATGTGGACCGTGCAACCCTGTAGCTGTTGGTGTAGCCTGCGACCCAGCTGAAGGTCATGTGATGTGTGTGTTTCCAAGTGTGAAATCGTGTGATGGGATCAACCTCCTCTGTCCAGGTTGACCAATCAGGGCTCTTCCTGCCGTCCCGGGATTATTACCTCAACAAGACAGCCAATGAGAAGGTGAGTGGCTCCACTGGAGAAGCGTTGTGTTGACGAGTCTGCTGCTGACCTGCCGCTGCATCCAGGTGCTGCTGGCCTACCTGGACTACATGGTGGAGCTCGGGATGCTGCTGGGTGGAACCAGGACAACCACACAGCTTCAGATGCAGCAGATTCTGGACTTTGAGACGGCGCTCGCCAACATCACCGTCCCACAGGACCAGCGCCGCGACGAGGAGAAGATCTATCACAAAGTGACCATCTCTGAGCTGCAGGTGAGATGGGCGGGGCTCAATGTTCACCTGCGGCTGGACGAGAACACAACGCTGCTTTTACAAAGACAGTAGAAGTAATAAAGTAGTATCATCAGTAGGAGTATCATTTGGGCATTCAGCTGTATCGTTGGTACTTTTACTGCGATGCAGATTGTACTGCAGTCTCTGCAGTAGCTCTCCATCCTTCAGCCTGTGGCTGCAGATGCTCGTGGGGTCACCATAGCAACTGTTGCTATGAGACTGCTTCCCTTCAGGTTAGATAACAGGTTATTACATAAACACATCAGCACCCTGTACCTGCTGTCCGTCAAGACTACTGCCAGCAGAGATTTGATTTTTGAAATTACTTTATTTAAAACATATTCTATGAGACAACAAGCTGTTTACCGCCATGAACAAAGCAACAACACAGTCAAATAAATCAATAACTACGTGACATGAACGCCTCAGGAAGGAAGAGCTGGTTTTCTTGGACGGAGCCTGAACGGATCTGTGGCCTTCATTCCATGATCCTGGCTTCTACCGTCCTAACGAACGCTACTTTCACATCATCAGTATTCCTCTCCCTGCTCACGTGAATCGGCACCTTTGGTTGTCCCATGATGAAGTTCAAGACTCCATGTTTGTGTGCGTCAGACTTTTTGTATTTATCTCTGAGAATGAATGTGAGCAGAGAGAGAACCTCCCCCCTGCCTCTGAATAATCTCTGCACCAGCGAGAGCAAAGAACCAGACCCACCGTCAGAGCGCCAGTGGAACATCGTTCTCTCTTTCTCTCTCCGGACGAAAGGACAAACAGGTCAGATCTTGACGAATGGCAACAGGAACGGCCTTAACTGCTGCTGTCACCTGGAAGACTCTCAACCATAAGTCAGCTGATGTGGTTGATGTAAACCCTCCAATCAGGAACCACGCAGCTGCGACATCAGGCGTTCGTGTTCCCTGAGGATCTGTTACCCTCCTGGGAAAGTTTACTTCTTTACCAGCTTCACTTTGTTCCTGTGGACCTCATCAGAAGAGACGTTGTGAACGAGACCCACATTCTCCTCCTCCAACATACCAATACGCCTTTGATTATTGATCGTTACCATGGTATCACCTGCATTTTAACAGGTAACAGAGAAGCGTTTCAGCTCTGCCTCCTGTCAGGGTTCTGGTTCTATGATAAACTGGGTCGTATTTCTAGAGAGGAGCGCAGTTCTGTCTGTCCAACGGGGGCTGAATGCCGTCTCTCCTGATCAGACCACTGCAGGTGTTGGTGTTCAACCTGATCAAAACCCTTTTCCTAGTCTACGGAATCAAGACCAGCACCCACACCCAATGAGCCAGCGATGTCCACAACATGCTAAGTGCTGTCATCACTTACTAACCTGCTGGTAACTGAAGGTCTGGTCAACGTGGACCCCTGACTCATCACCTCTCTGAGTCAGGAGGCTGAAACAGTCGACCGGGTCTTAATGCCTCCGCACAGCAGTAACGCCTCCACTTCTTTAGATCCTGTAGAACTCGCTGTTTTGGCAGCAAGGGGATCCCTGCCCTCCTGCAGCTCAGCGCTACATGTCCTTGATGCAGACACAGGTCAACAAAATTTAGAACTCGTGCAAAGGATCCATGTGAGCTATCTTCCTCTGGCCCTGAACTGAAGGGCCGTCTATGTGGGACGTGTTCAGAAAGCGTGAGTGGACCAGAACACCCTGAGCTGCATCCTCCTGAGACTCCAGGACTTCGATGTGCTCTTGATTTGCCTTGGAATCCACTTCCCTCTTGAGGTCTTGAAGAGACCTGGTCATGGGTTTAGGGAGATTTATAGGTTTATTGTACATGTCTGCCTTCGTCTCCTGCACTAACACCAACACTCCAGACTGCTGCACACCAGGCTGTGGTGGGTCAGTGGGGCCAGGCTGTGCTGGGTCAGTGAGGCCAGGCCTGCTCAGCCTGACCAGGTCCGTCTGTTCACAGTGTTGCCATGAGCAACACGGTTGTTTAATGGCAGAGTTCTTGATTTAATGTTCTTTGGTTGGAAAATGTAATGAAGCTCATTTCCTCTGTGGGCTGGAGAAGATTGACAATTAGATTTTCTCAGCAGACCCCCACCCCCCAACTCTAGTCTGTCAGTGACCTCCTGTCTTTCTTCCTAACTATCACCATTATCATCACCATTAGGAAAGGAAGTCCCACAGGGTTGTCAAAATAAAAGAGGTCTTTGTGTCTCCTGTTGTGCCCCCAGCTGCTGGCTCCGGCAGTGGACTGGCTGGACTACCTGTCGTCCTCTCTGTCCCCCCTGGAGCTGAATGACACAGAACCTGTTGTCCTCTATGCCAGAGAATACCTGCAACAGGTGTCTGAGCTCATCAACAAGACGGACCGCAGGTGTGACACACACACACACACACACACACACACACACACACACACACACACACACACACACACACACACACACACTTACATATAGAAGCATACTTGAATGCGGATACACACATATATGTACACAAAACTATTTATATATATATATATATATATATATATATATATATATATATATATATATATATATATATGCACCAATGTATGTACATTTATACTTACATGTACCCATTTAAACACATATACACACGTACACAGACACATATACAAACACACACTGGAAACATAAACCTTTGTGCACTCCAGTAAACTGTTACTGACTCTCTGCTGACCTCTGCTGCTGACTGGTGTTGTACTCCAGTTTACTTCACTGTACTTCAGTGCACCACCCTTTGGTGTGTACTGCAGTTTCCTTTAATGTACTACATTTTACTCCGGTGTACTGTACTGAACCCTGGATTACTGCAGCATCTGGTTCCTCTGTCTCCCCTCAGCCTCTTGAACAACTACATGATGTGGACATTGGTTCAGAAGAGTGTTGTCACTCTGGACCAACGCTTTGAGAACGCTCAGGACAAACTGCTGGAGAGTCTTTACGGGACAAAGAAGGTACTGTTACCTTGGATACTGCTGTTGCTGTAGATTCTGTCCGTGTAACTGGTTATGATGGGCTGTAACTGGTCATGTTGCAGTCCTGCACGCCACGCTGGCAGACGTGTATTGGTAACACCGACGACACGCTGGGCTTCGCTCTTGGTGCGCTCTTTGTCAAGGCGACCTTTGACAAACACAGCAAAGAGATCGTGAGTCACTGGGGGTCATATTTGACTGACGGGCACCGGGAGACAGGTGATCTGCTTCATCACCTGTCCTTCTTTGTCTCAGGCTGAAGACATGATCAACGAGATTCGCTCAGCGTTCAAGGGAGCGCTGGAGCAACTGAGCTGGATGGACGATCAGACAAAACAAGCTGCGAAAGAAAAGGTAGACAGACAGACAGACAGGCAGGTAGTAATAGACAAGTAGACAGACAGATAGACAGACAGGTAGTAATAGACAGATAGACAGACAGGTAGTAATAGACAGGTAGACAGACAGACAGCTCTGGGTCTAACTGTGCTCATTGTGTCATCAGGCAGATGCCATTTACGATATGATCGGTTTCCCAGAATTCATCCTGGACCCCAAAGAGCTTGATGATGTCTATGACGGGGTGAGTGACAGCTGTCAATCATTCACCATCCACCAGGAGAGACAGACAGGTTGACTGTGTCATCTGTTCTGTTTCAGTACGACGTGTCGGACGACAGCTTCTTCCAGAACATGTTAAACTTCTACAACTTCTCATCCAGAGTGATGGCAGACCAGCTGAGGAAGACCCCCAACAAAGACCAGTAACACACACACCAGTAACACACATCACTAACACACACACCCTTATCACACACCAGTAACACACACACATCACTAACACACACACCAGTGACACACATCACTAACACACACACCCTTATCACACACCAGTAACACACACACACACCAGTAACACACATCACTAACACACACACCAGTGACACACATCACTAACAGACACACCCTTATCATACACCAGTAACACACACACCAGTAACACACATCACTAACACACACACCAGTAACACACATCACTAACATACACGTCCCCTTATCACACACCAGTAACACACATCACTAACACACACACACCCTTATCACACACCAGTAACACATATCACTAACACACACACCCTTATCGCACACCAGTAACACACATCACTAACACACACACCAGTAACATACATCATTAACACACACACACCCTTATCACACACCAGTAACACACATCACTAACACACACACACACCCTTATCACACACCAGTAACACACATCTCTAACACACACACACCCTTATCACACACCAGTAACATACACACCAGGAACACACATCACTAACAAACACACCAGTAACACACATCACTAACACACACCAGTAACACATATCACTAAGACACACACCCTTATCACACACCAGTAACATAAACACCAGTAACACACATCACTAACAAACACACCAGTAACACACATCACTAACACACACCACTAACACACATCACAAACACACACACCTTTATCACACACCAGTAACACACACACACCAGTAACACACATCACTAACACACACACACCCTCATCACACACCAGTAACACACACACCAGTAACACACATCACTAACACACACACACCCTCATCACACACCAGTAACACACACATCAGTAACACACACACTAGTAAAACACACCAGTAACACACATCACTAACACACACACCCTTATCACACACCAGTAACACGCACACCAGTAACACATATCACTAACACACACACACCCTTATCACACACCAGTAACACACACACACCAGTAACACACACACTTATCACACACCAGTAACACACACACTAGTAAAACACACTAGTAACACACACATCAGTAACACACATCAGTAACACACACCCTTATCACACACCAGTAACACACACACCAGTAACACACACACTAGTAAAACATACCGGTAACACACATCACAAACACACACCCTTATCACACAACAGTAACACGCATACTAGTAACACACACCCTTATCACACAACAGTAGCACACACACACTAGTAAAAAACACCAGTAACACACACACCAGTAACACACATCACTAACACACACCAGTAACACATCACTAACACACACACCAGTAACACACACACCAGTAACACACACCCTTATCACACAACAGTAACACACACACACTAGTAACACACATCCTTATCACACAACAGTAACACACACACTAGTAAAACACACCAGCAACACACACACCAGTAACACACATCACTAACACACACCAGTAACACACATCACTAACACACACACCTTTATCACACACCAGTAACACATACACCAGTAACACACACCCTTATCACACAACAGTAACACACACACTAGTAAAACACACCCTTATCACACAACAGTAACACACACACTAGTAAAACACACAAGTAACTCACACACCAGTAATACACATCACTAACACACATACCTTTATCACACACCAGTAACACACACACCAGTAACACATATCACTAACACACACACACCCTTGTCACACAACAGTAACACGCACACTAGTAACACACACCCTTATCACACAACAGTAACACACACACACACACTAGTAAAACACACCAGTAACACACACCAGTAACACACATCACTAACACACACACCTTTATCACACACCAGTAACACACACACCAGTAACACACACCCTTATCACACAACAGTAACACACACACTAGTAACACACACCCTTATCACACAACAGTAACACACACACTAGTAAAACACACCAGTAACACACACACCAGTAACACACATCACTAACACACACCAGTAACACACATCACTAACACACACACCTTTATCACACACCAGTAACACACACACCAGTAACACACATCACTAACACACACCAGTAACACACATCACTAACACACACACCTTTATCACACACCAGTAACACACACACCCTTATCACACAACAGTAACACACACACTAGTAACACACACCCTTATCACACAACAGTAACACACACACTAGTAAAACACACCAGTAACACACACACCAGTAATACACATCACTAACACACATACCTTTATCACACACCAGTAACACACACACCAGTAACACATATCACTAACACACACACACCCTTATCACACAACAGTAACACACACACCAGTAACACACACACTAGTAAAACATACCAGTAACACACACACACACACCAGTAACACACACACTAGTAAAACACACCAGTAACACACACATCAGTAACACACATCAGTAACACACACCAGTAACACACACACCAGTAACACACACATCAGTAACACACACCAGTAACACACACACTAGTAAAACACACCAGTAACAGACATCACTAACACACACACCCTTATCGCACACCAGTAACACACATCAGTAACACACACACCAGTAACACACATCAGTAACACACACCCTTATCACACACCAGTAACACACACACACTAGTAAAACATACCAGTAACACACACACCAGTAACACACATCACGAACACACACCCTTATCACACAACAGTAACACGCACACTAGTAAAACACACCAGTAACACACACACCAGTAACACACAAGTAACAGACTCGTAAAACATATCTGTAACACACACAAGTAAGACACATTAGTTACACATCCCTAACACACACCTCTGCAACACACACATTAGTAACGCACACCCAGAATACACACTAGTAACACAAATAAGTAACACATCTGTAACACACACACACACACACACACACTAGTGACACACACCAGTAACTCACACACACACACACACACACACACACACACACACACATCAGTAACACAAATCAGTAACACATCCTTAACACACACACCAGAAACACACTCCAGTAACACAAATTAGTAACACATCTGTAACACACACACACACACACACACACACACACACACACTAGTAACACACACCAGTCACGCGTGTCAGCAGTAATTCACATGCCTCCAGAGCCTCACTAACCCGTTCAGAATCTTTAGTAACTTTCTTGTAGTCCAGTTCTTCCCGTCAAACCTGCTGTGACATCATCGCCAGCCTGCTGGACTTTGTTGAACTAAACCAACAGTGTGCATCATGGGAAAAAAAAACGGACCCAAATGACCTTTGGTGTGTGTCAGCTGACCCAAATCATAACGACTCCATCATCTCATGTTAGGTCACGTTCCATTATGGCGCTGCCGTCCTGCGTCTCTCATTGTGTGTTTTTATCAAAAAGGAGCCTTCGTCCCAACATGGCAACCAGCATTGTTCAAAAGACAGGAAACCTGAGAGCGCTCCTTGTCTCCTTGTCTCTTCCAGGTGGAGCATGACTCCGCCCACAGTGAATGCGTACTACATGCCCACAAAAAACGGCATCGTCTTTCCTGCCGGGATCCTTCAAGCTCCGTTCTACGCTCACGACCACCCTAAGTTTGTTTGTTTACCTGCTTGTTTACCTGCTTGTTTACCTGTGTACGTGTCCATTTACCTGTTAAATTGTCGGCGTACCTGCTCATTTGTTTTATTACGTGTTTGTTTGCCCGTCAGTAACCTGGATGTAGGTCATCATTCAGAATGATCAAGGGAGTCAAGTTAGTTATGTTCTATACATTTTGATAAAAATTGAAGGAACCAAGGAAAACAAAAGGTTCCTCCGACGCAACCAATCAATTGATTAATCAAACAAATTTTATTTATGAAGCCTGAAATAAGGTAAGCAGCAGTGGCTGCCATCAGTTGTTTAGCACTCTGGGTAACGGAGTCCACTAGCCATCGTAATTGTAGCAGTCTTTTACTGGGTTGAGGTGATGTGATGGTAAGCTAACGCAAGCTAGCTAGGCCATAGTATTTCAAGCTAACAAGTGGAGCAACATGCAGGATCAGTACAACAGCTGTAAAACAGTCAGCAGGTTCTGTTAGCGCTAACAAGCTAGTGATGCAACGATGGCGGAATGAAGAACTCTTTGTGAAACAGTTGTGTTTGTTTCCAGGGCATTGAACTTTGGCGGGATCGGGGTGGTGATGGGTCACGAGCTCACGCACGCCTTTGATGACCAGGGTGAGTGTCTCGCCACGTTTAACAGGCGATGCTGAAGGTGTTGATGTAGCATTCGTGACACGTCGTCACCTTGTGAGCAGGGCGTGAGTACGATAAAGAGGGGAACCTGAGGTCGTGGTGGCGGAATTCTTCGGTGGACGCATTTCGCCAGAGGACGGAGTGCATGGTGGAGCAGTACAGCCGCTACACGGTCAACGGGGAGCACGTCAACGGAAAGCAGACGCTCGGAGAAAATATCGCTGACAACGGTGGTCTGAAGGCCGCATACCACGTAAGTACATCATACAAAACACAACCTCATCATTCAAACAAACGTGACGGCGTGTTGTTTTCTTCTTCTTCAGGCGTATCAGTCGTGGGTCCAGAAGAATGGCGACGAGCAGCAACTTCCCGCTGTCAACCTGACTAACGACCAGCTCTTCTTTGTGGGTTTTGCTCAGGTGAACTTCTACCCAGTGCCTTTAAACACACGCAGGGCGGCGAGCTTACCGGCTCGCCACCTCAGTTTCACCTCAAAGTTGCTCTGAGTTGTTTAACGTTTGCTGACGTTCATCCCGGAGTGACACTGTTCATCTCTCAAAGGTTCTGAACTGGCTACAGTCATGAGTCGATATCAGGCCCTGTTGCTATGACAACAGCACGGTGGTGTTCTCTAATAGGCCTTTGTTTTTCATTAGTTTTGTAAGTTTTTGTGAATGTTTGGTGTCATCGTTTCACCGCAGCTCGTGATAGGCCGATGATGGCGATGTCACTGCCCAGCCTGACTGCAGTCGAGGGACCAGGATGTCAAATCAAGGATTTGTCCTCTGTGTTTCAGGTGTGGTGCTCAGTTCGAACACCAGAGAGCGCTCATGAGGGCCTGGTGACCGACCCCCACAGCCCACCCCGCTACCGTGTCATCGGGACTCTCGCGAACTCCCCAGACTTCAGCCACCATTTTAACTGTCCTGCAGGAACGCCCATGAACACTGGGAGGCGGTGTGAGGTTTGGTAGAGTAACGCACACGTCTCTCTTGGATAGGTCAGGTGGGCGTGTCAAATCGGAGACAGATCTCTCGATGAACAGCTCGTTACCAGGCTGGTTAGTGTCTTAATTAGGAGTTTTTATTAGGAGGACGTGGCAGGTGCGAATGGGAACTTGTTAATCAGTGACGATCGGACAACTTCCTGTCTGGAAACAGGACGGACACAGTGGACCTCCCAGGTTGGACTGCAGAGAGGAGATGATGACGATGCTACGTGGGAAGACGTTGCTGATCAGAATTTCTGCTTTATTGATTATTATTGATAGGCTTTGGTGTGTGTGTGTGTGTGTGTGTGTGTGTGTGTGTGTGTGTGTGAGAGTGCGTGTGTGTGTGTGTGTGTGCGTGTGTCTGGTTCTTAATGGAAGAGCTCTGTAACGTCTCTCTTTGATGATATCACTGTGATAACCTGATACAGAAGTGAACTGTTACATCATCCTTCATGGTCGTGAGTGTCCGTCTCTTACTTCCTGTGATTCTGAGAGTTTTCATCTGCTGGTCGTCAGGGTCCCTGAAGTCCTGCGTTTTATGTCCTTTATGTTCCTCAGAAGTCAGATGTTCTTCATGATTCAGGGTCCTCAGAAGGAAACGCCGGCCATTGAAGATTAGCTTTTTGTGTTTGACGACGTGTTTGTCACCTTTTTATAGGATTTAATCGCTCTAGGAAACGTTGTAAACTGTCGACCACTCGAGTTCCGGATTCTCTTAATATCAAAGTTGCGACTGCAGTTTTATTCAAGTGTCACAGGGTTTTGCTAACATCACTTATGCTAATGTCAACCGGCTAAGATGTCATTTGTGTCAGTTAACAAAGATAGAACCGTCATCTAATTTTGAGGAACGTTAGTGTTTTCAAACCAGAACAATTAAAGATAAGACCTCATCCCATTGGCTTTCACAGTCGGCGCCCCCACATGGGACATGTCTCCCTCAGACAGCAGTTAGCAGTAGGGCTAACTAGAGCACGTCAGACAGATATTTCCGTCTCCCAGCAACTGAAAATGTGTTTTCCGGAGGTAGCTAGAGATCATGTGACGGTCTGATGGCGGAATTAAGGGGGTGGAGTCAAGGTAATGAGGGGAAAAAGATGTTTATCAATAAAGATGACAAGTTACATCAGAAACGCCTCCATGATTCCATCCTGATGCCTGGAGAAGCAGCAGGAGGTTGTGTCAGATGCCTGTGTGGGGGCGGGCCTGACTGGTGGGCGGGGCTTATAAGCAGGAGTCTCACTGCAGCTGGAGGCTGAACACCAAACAGCTGATGTCCTCTGAGCTGGTGGGACGCACACAGAAGACACACACACACACACACACAGGTGAGTTTCTGTCTGTCTCTCTCTCTCTCTCCTACACACATCCACTAGAGTGTCTCCCACACACAGGTGAATTTATTTCTCTTTTACACACACACACAGGTGAGTCTCTTCTACACACACATACACAAGTGAGTCTCTTCTACACACACACCAGTCTCACACAAAAAGGCAACGAACACAATCACAGGTGAGTTTCTTTCTCACACACACACACACACACGTCTCTCAACACATACACAGGTGTGTAGTTCTACTGTAATACCTGAGCACTGTCAATGAAGTACTTGTACTTGAGTACAGATAAGAACTGTTGACTTGTTTTACTTTGGTAAATTTGAACTTTCATCAACATGGAAAGAAAGAACAGTGGCACCGAGAGTTTTGGAAACATTCAAGAACCTAACGCCCTGAGAACCTGAAGACACGCACGCATGAATAAACACTTTGTAGATTTGTCATTACGAGTGCTCTTGTTATGTGGTCATTACAAGTGTGATGCTAAATCGTGGAGTGATGATGTCATAGGTGACGATGGATCTGGTCTCACTGCGTCCACGGGATTCGCTTCACCTGTGGACCGACACTTAATGCTTCGCCGTGTGTTAGGACTTGATTCCACATGAGATGTCTGGGGGAAGACACTGAAGCAAAGCGCCACCTGGTGGAAACAGGAAGTCTGCTATAACAAACATTCCATGACATCATTAGTGTTCATCCTCTACTGCCACCTAGTGGACACAGTCTTCTGCTTCAAAGTTTCACTGTTTGATTTTTGGATTATTATTTCTGCCTATTCTGCTTTCTCTATGCTATGCTATGTGAAACACCAACAGCAGAGCGAGCGAGCGAGCGAGCTAGCCACAACCTGCACCCTAAAAACACAAGAGTTTTACAAAATCCCCTTGGGGATCACGTCTGATGACACAGGAACAGGAAGAGGTAAACGTGGCTGTCATCAGCATGTCCTGTGTCTTCATATCCGGCAGGAAGATGAAGAAGGCAGGGGGTCAAGAGGATGACAGCAACACTCTCATCACCATGGAAACCAGGACAGAAACCTACGGGAGCATCACCCTGGTAACAGATGTCTGCATCATCTGATCACTGTAACATTGTTCTGCTGAAGGAGGAAAACCTGTAACGTCTATGACATCACAACTATTTTGGACAAATTGAGTCACAGTAGGCAGACAACATGTTGAGACGTTGCTGTAGTCGCCTGAGAAGTGCAGTTCCTCAGGGATGCGTAGCGGGGTCCCAGGACTTTCTACTAAATATGATTGATGTAGTATCAGATTATATCAGCTGTCAGTCAACTCTAGAGTGATCTGGTGACTCGTGGACGGATAAGCGAGGTTAGCGTGGTTAGCTGGTCTGTGCTCAAGTCACTGTCAGAAGTCAACATCTGGAATCATGTAGAACGTCAGCAGAGGATGTCAAAAGGTTCCGATAACTGAACCCAGAGATGCATCAAAGCCCCTGTTCAGTCAAATATTGTAAGCCTTAGATTAGCTCAAACATTGGCACCATGTTGGCTTAGTTTAGCACGAACACTGAAGGTGTGTTAGCCAAGCTTAGCCTAGCTTAGCTTAGAACATAAATGCAGCGCAAGAAAGAGAAGGGTGGTAAGACGTACAACATGTATGGCCACGGCAGGACAGTATGTTATTATTCAGATATAATCGAGATAGAGGTAGCGGGAAGTAATTCCTTCAGAATTATCAATATCACTTGCAGACTACTCTTTCTCCTCGACTTCAATCATAAACTCTCAAACATGCAGTTCCTCACTCAGCTGAGTAATTTTAAAAGTTATAGTGCTCACTGTCTTACAGACCAATGATGCCATACCAGTGTGGCGGTGGCGCTGACTGGATCTGCATGCTGTGTCAAAGACTGGATACAGAGGGAAACTGTAACCTAGCGTAGCGTAGCCAGCTGTGGGGTGTCTTGGGATGGGCTATTAATGGACCTGAGTGTGTTTGTTTTTGTGTGTGTGTGTGTGTGTGTGTGTGTGTGTGTGGCAGCAGGAAACAGGAAGTGTGTGGCGAGGCGGGATGGAGTGACGGGTGATGAAACAGTAGATGATTGCTGTCAGTGTCACTTAGAACAATGAGGCATTAAAGAGCCGGAAGGCGTCTTGAGGGAGAATTCCAGGAGCAACATGAGTTCATTTGCTGAATAAATGTCCGGTGGCATGGAAACATGTTGGATCACTTTCTGCTCCTGCTTCTCTCACTTCATTTCACCTCTTTCTTTCCCAGAATGCTCCTGTTCAGCCCAGAGACAGAAACATGTTTAGTGATGGATCTACTCGCATTGGTAAGTGAAGCAATCGCTCTGCTGAGTCAATATTAGCTGAGGGAATGATAAGAGGATTCCTGAATCAACAGAGGAGAGGCTGACCTCTGACCTGTCACACCAGAGCAGGTGGTTGAAGCCCGAGTCAGTGGGTACAGAGCTGTTTATTTCAAGAAGCCTGATAGCAACATCACCTGAGTCGGTCAGATCTTCTTTGAGACGTCTTTAACAAGCTAATCAGCTAGCGTTTTAATTAGCAGAACTACAACACTGCTAGCTGCCAGCTGCTGCAGGCTATTTGCCTTCTGCAGACACAGTGAGGACATCCAGAGCTCCAATAGCAGCAGTGATGCCGTGCTAGCCGCAGACACTGACAGGGATGCTAAGCTAGGTCCCACTGTTCCTCTTGATGACATCATATCAGTGATGCTTTGATTCCTGTCTTCCTTCTGGACAGATTTCGTGTTGGTGTGGGAGGAGCCTCATTGCCCTGAGAAGGAGGAGAGCACTGGTGTCAACTCCGCCCACAGGAAGTGGAGGGACACATTTCTGAGTAAACTGAGACACTCTGGACTCCTGCAGGAGGAGGTGAGTAAAACAAACCCACCTGCTCCTGATTGGACACAAGCAGGTCTTCCGTCAAGCAATCTGAGGACATTGCAGACAAACGTTATCGTCTCTCTTCTTTCCTGTTGGACATGTGGCGGTCCAGTGACGCACTCCTTATTTCTGTCTTTGTGTCCAGAGAGTCGTCGTCCATCTGAAGACGAGGGTCTGTTTCGTCCTTCTCAGTGCTCCGTGGAACGTCCTCTGTTACTACGCAGAGGAGATCAGCCTGAGAGTCCCACTGCAGGTAGGGACTCAGGACAGACAGAGGACAGATGGTCCAAAATGTTGGTCAACCTCTAAAGAATGAAAGGGACCTCATAAAAGAGGACAAGGAAGAGGCCTGTCAGTCTCCGGTCCAATGAGTTATCGCGCCACCTGGCAGAAACAGGGAATCATACTGACGTGCTCCTCCTAGCGGGTCGACCAGATGATGACAGGTGGGACCAGAACCACTTTTAGAACCTTATGGTGCTTTCCTGTGGAGACGACAGGACTGTGTTTGACGATGACCACCATTTGACCTCAAACAGACGTAATCTGAGCTTGAGTCCCTCAAAAAAGACTGAGAGGTTCTCATCGGGTTCTCGTCAAGTTGTCCTCAAACACTCATCGAATTGTTTCAAGTTGTCCTCGGGTTCTCATTAGGTCTGATCTCTCATCAGTTTGTCCTCAGGTTCTGTTTGGTTGTCCTAAAGCACTCATTATGTTCTCATCAGGCTGTCCTCAGTTGTCATCGGGTTCTCATCAGGGTTTCGTCTTCGTCCCGCAGGTCGTCACCGCTGCAAACACCAACTGGTCTGCTCAGATGCTGCAGTATCTGTCTGTCCCCAACCCTCTGATGCAGGACGTCCCCAACCCCCCGCCTGACTTCTACACCTGCCAGTTCAGGAGCAACAAGCTGCAGAGGTTCCGCTTTTATTGAGCTCCGTCACATCTTGTTGGAGCTTCCCGTCGCCTTCCTCTGGTGTCTGTTTGATTCGATGGTTTTACCAGCTTCTTGTCTGCAGGTTTTTGGGCAGTGACAACAGAGAGACATTCTTCAAGACAACTCAGAGACATCAGGTGGTGAGTTCGGCTCCACGTCCTCACATCGTAATGCTCCAGTGTTTCAAACCGATCTTTGAATATGAGAAATAATGAAAGAGCATTTTCACTAAACACCCTGAGGAGATTAAAACTTCACTCTCCGAACCATCAACTGAGAGTTAAACGTCTTCACCTAAAACACCGAGGAGGAAGCGTCCAGCTACACTGCGTCCACGACGAGACAAACGGCCACCAAGTCGGTTTCAGTCGTTGCTGCTGCTGACCTCTTTGTCCTTTTTCTCCTTTATGTCATCAAATAAAAGCTGGAAAACGTCAAGGAGAGGAAGTCCAGAAGAAACCAGAGCAGAGAACTGCTCCCGTGTACAAAGTATTGTCTCTCATTTTTCAGGAGAAGAACATCGGAAAGTAAAACCCTGTTGTGAAGAGACACGAGAGACATAAATTTCACATTTAATTGATGGGATTGTAGAATCTGTTGGTCATCTTCCTCCTTCGTGTTGATTTCACCAGAAACTTCAATATTTTTCTCTCATATTCCTTGTAGAAAACTTGTTTTTATCCCCGTTTAGTCTGACAGGAAGTCAAGCCCTGATGGCTATTTGCAGCTCCTCCCCCTCACGTTTGTTGTCTTGGTCTTGCAACTGTCAAGTTTCAAAGCTTTTCTGGGAATATTCACGGATGCTTCTGATTGGCTGATTGGCTCCAGGATGCTTCAGTCAGCAGACGGATGTGACTCCACCTTCTTGCCAAACACTTACCCTCTCTCTCTCTCTCTCTCTCTCTCTCTCTCTCTCTCACACACACACACACACACACACACACACACACACAAATATTTGAGTATTTCAGCACACTTGAAGTGTAGTGAGTGATTTTACTGACAGGAAACGAAGCGATGAGGATGCTTCTGCTCCTGTTTATTACAAACAAACAAACCAGAGCAGTCACTTGGTATTTCTGTGTTTGGGTTTTGTCTCCGGTCCAGATTTCAGGTGCGATGTGTTAATGTGACGGGCGCAGATGTTACACAGGAGAAGCATTCTGATATTCCACTCTCAGCTGCTGTAAAATGTCTAACACTAAAGATTTTCATTTATCGAATCATCAGTGTTGAGGCGTTATTCTTCAACATGGAAGTTCTGACAATATTCCATTAGGGGGAGACATTTCTCATTTTTGTTAAATTGGTCAAATATACACTTTCCTTTCGAACTCAAATTATCGATGGTATTTTTTTGAAGTAAGAATATGTGTGTGTGTGTGTGTGTGTGTGTGTGTGTGTGTGTGTGTGTGTGTGTGTTTTGCAGTTGGTTAAGAGAATGAAAAAGAAAGTGTGAATAAAATTATTATATATAAACAAAGGTTATACAAAAGCAACTTTGAGCATGTCGATGAACCAAGGTGGTCCCAGTCTGCAGCCTTGAGGGACCCCAAGTTTCACACTTGTGTAAATGCCAGCCAACATAGTTGTGCCTCATTAGCTTAGCTTAGCATACAACCTGCTAGCTTGTTCAGGCTAGCAGCAGGACAAGTTTCAGTGACTGTGTTCTGTCCTCAGCTGTACGAGATCTTGGCCAGGACTCCTTATGGCTCCGTGGCAAAGGGCGAGGTGGGAGTTGACCGGCTGTTGAGTGAGCAGGTCTTCACTGCTGCCTACCCCCTGCATGAAGTGAGTTTCTGACCCCCAAAAAAGACGAAAACAGTTAAAAACAGACCACCGCTGCTGACGTGTGTGATGGTGATAGAACTGTTATCTCTCTAAAACATGGACATGTGACATCTGGCAAAACTGTTCCTCCGGCAGGGTGGATTCAAGGTGCCGGTGCCCCTGGTGGCCCCCCAGTCTTTGAGACTCCGACAGATCCTGTATGCATATTGGGCCCAGTGGACCTGCTGGAGGCGGTACCAACCACTAGACCACATCAGGGAGTACTTTGGAGAGAAGATTGCGATTTACTTTGCCTGGCTTGGTAACTATGGCAACAATGCTCATTATTAATCACTGTTCCAAGCTTCCATGACAACATGTTTCCATGTGTAGTTGGTCACTAACCTCCTGTCTCCTTGGTCACTAACCTCCTGTCTCCTTGGTAACTGACCTCGTGTCTCCTTGGTAACTGACCTCGTGTCTCCTTGGTAACTGACCTCCCGTCTGTGTGGCTGATGTCTGAAGGATTCTACACAGGCTGGTTGCTGCCAGCCTCCCTTGTGGGGACACTGATCTTCCTGGCTGGTTTGTGGTTGATGGCCACTGACATTCCAGCGTGAGTGAACTTAATTGGTGTCATCAGTTTCTCAGTTGTTGCCCACAATACATTGATACACTGTGTGTGTGTGTGTGTGTGTGTGTGTGTGTGTGTGTGTGTGTGTGTGTGTGTGTGTGTGTGTGTAGGAAGGAGCTGTGTAACAGTGGGAGCACCTTCATCATGTGTCCTCTTTGCAACATCTGCTCCCACTGGAACTACTCCAGCATTTGTGTCACCTACAAGGTAATTGTGTCTCTGTCTGTCCCTCTCGGTATCTGTCTGTCTCTCTGACCACCTGT